>NW_009595979.1:0-5049 GCF_000690535.1 Cariama cristata | reverse complement strand
TTTTTTTTTCCTTGTGAGAAACCATGGGATACTAGTAAAGAATATTTAAAGCTTTCTGAGGTAATTTACCTGATTACAGCTGGGGAAAAATCTATAAAAGAAGGACAATGCAAACTGTCAGAATGAAGCAGTTGGAGAGGAGGCATCACTGACAGCAATTGTGTTTCAGGTGGAAGCAGTGTAAAATGGAGAGAAATAGACAAAACATTTCCGGATTTGAAAATCAATATTGATTTGGGTGAATTTTCAGAGAATTTCTAGCTCATATTTGAGAAAAAAAAGCAATGGGGAGGCAAGAGGGGTCATTCTTCATCTCAAATATCACTGGGAAGTAATGACTACATGTTATTTGTAGCATTTACTGCTTGTTCTTAAGTAAGTTACACTGTACTTATTGACTTAAGCCAGTAATGAGCAACCATATTGCATAAGCAGCCAGCCATCAAATGGGCTGTAATTATTTGCAGCAAGTTCATAATTTTTGGCAGATCAAGAATTATTTCCTTAAAAAGACTGATAGAGACACATTACTTCTGGTTATTCTGATTTTGCAATCTGCTTTTTGGACAGTTTTAGATTATAAGAATCCATTATTTCCATATTGCTTTCTGGGGTACGTAGTATCTTGAATTCTTGTTTTCTTGGGATTGATCAGAAAGGGCGAAATCCCTGCTTCCCAGCTCTGCGTTGCTGGTTTTTTCAGTGCTGCCTTCCAGTGCTCACCACAACCAACTGGCTTTGCTTTGACCAGTGTGCTTCTAGGCCTAAATACTAGGGTGCAGCCAGGTCCTTAAATAACCACAACAGGACAGGGTGGATGGGAAGCGGATTTTGATACAAGCATGGGCTTAGACCTGGCCTTAAAGTACAGTGTTGATGTAGCCTTAAGTTCCATGCTCATTAAGTCCTGCACACTGTAAAGGTTCGACTTGATAATCCCAGAGGTCTCTTCCAACCTAATCGATTCTGTGATTCTGTGATCCTGTAAACTGTAAAATGTCATCAAGTCCTTAGGAAATGGAAAAAAAAGAAAGTCTCTGAGAGAAAAAAAAATATCTGTACTGTATGTGCACATAGTGCATAGAGAGACACTGCCTTAGATATGTTGTTACTGGTGCTCTTCCATGAAGAATCCTACTCACTGTCATCATACTTAAAATGTCTTTATATAATTCTAGTTTGGCAGTAGCCGTGAGGAAATCGAACATTGTGATTTTGGGAAAGTGAGGACTTGTCATAGCCCCCATGCCACAGGACACTGGAAAGGGTGTACACATGCTCAGTGCTTTGCTCAAGGCTGACATCTCAGTACACATGACCTGGGTCTCCGTCTTCTCTTTGAAAGTTGATAACCTCAAGCGTGGTTGTGTTGCTGTTCTCAGTCGTGCCTTCCCTTGTCTTCCTCCCAACAGAAATAGCCATTTTGGTTTGCCTTACTCTGGTGGAAAGTTCTACACAGATAAAAGTATATAAGTAGCTTAAACACATCTGTCACTGGCACATGCAATGTTTAAGCAGAGCGGTAAAAGATATCAAAGAATTTTGCTTGGTCTTGAAAAATGACAGCTACAGAGATGCCAGCTGCTTCACAGTCATTGCAAAAACTGTCATCTCCAGAATCAGCTTCTGCCTTTTTACAGAGCAGAGTTAACATCTGAAAGACATGTCCGTGGTCCAACAGTCTCTACAGAGCTACATTGAAACCCGTTTGGTCACCACAATGACAAAGCACAATAAAGTAATAATGATACTGATTCAAGAGCATCACAAGCAGAAAGCCATGAAACGAAATGCTACCAAAGGCTTTTGAATTTTTCCCCCTATGCTGCGGCTCCAGGCGTACAACTGTTTACGTATGTAAAGAGTGAAGGACAATGGCACTGTTCCTGTGCCCCAAGTAAAACACAGGCTAAATCCTTGTAGACCTCAGACTTTCAGTTCAGGCTATCTGTACATTGATTTCCCTAACACATATATATTTTATAATGTATATAATATATACTTAGCAATTGCTACTTAAAGGAAAGATTTGCAAAGTTAAATTTATTTTATTTTAAAAACACGTATTGTTCTCGCATTTGGCAAAAGTGTATCAGAGCTCTGGTTCATTGTTTAACTTAATGTCATTGAATTTAGTGTCATTCAGTCCGGTGCATTGAAAAAGCTTCAGATGTGAAATCCCTTGTGAAGACCTCAATATTAGAATTGGAAATGCTAAGTTTGCCTCAAAGTCCCTAACATACATGTCTGAAATTTTAGAGTTGTTTTCGTCTGCTGAGTGTTTCGACAATTCCCTGGAAGGAAAAGTACAAGGTGATGGGAATGACTGCTTCTGCCACCTCCTTTTGTCTGTGCCTTCAGACACCACTATTTTTCGATGCAGTCACATGCAATTGAATGTGTTGGGCGTTCAGTGCTTGGGACAGACACAGATCAGGCCATGTGGTCCTCTTTTTGGTGAAAGATTACCTGGGTCTACTACTCTGAGAGTTCTGCCTGCATCAAAAGATGTGATCAGAGGTCTACGTGGTTTCCCAGAAGTATGGTACACACACACAAAACGTTCCTTCAAAACAGATCAACAAATTACTTTACAAAAGCACGTCTCTCACCTGTAGCAATCCTTCCTAAGAGAACAAGGGATGACTAAACAGTAATATATGCCAAAGGTTCTGTTCAGGACAGAAAATTCATTTTCAATTCTTCTTCCGATGAAGCTGTTAATTAAAAGTAAAGCCGGTAACTATTCCAGACGCAGTGACATATACTCCTCAATCCCCTGGGCTTGGCTCTCCATCCCTTTGGTGTCGAATATACTAGCTTCTCCTCAGTGGCTTCCCCTTTCTCTTCCCTTGAGAATCTCAGACATTTACTGGACTCTGGCTTTGAGTACCGGATTGTAAGGAGAGACAAATGCCTATGTTCCCAGATGCCCTTATCCAGCCCAAACGAGCTTTCATTCACAGTGGATTATGCGAGTGTTCAACAGGTGACGTTCCATCTCCTTTCCCACTTGCTTTGATGAGGACTGAAAGAAGAAGTGACATGTCACAGGTGTGTTCAGGGACATCCAATTTAGCAGCCACGAAGATGAATGGGATAGGTCATATCTCATAATGCAATTGTTTAAAAGTAGCAGAGAGCTGCCATTGCGTCTATTGCCATGGTTTGTGAGGTTATCTCTACAGTCGCAACAGCAAAAACCTTTTTTCGATGAAAGCTTTAGATTCTGGAAGAGCACAACGTAATGCTGTACAATGCACAATGACTGGACCTGGACTGGCTATATGCTTCCTGGCGCTTTCAAAGGAGACAAAGATTGCTATTCAGAACTATTTCTAATGAGGCAAGAACAGAAGTGTTCACAGACCTGTGAAACCTTAAAGGCGTATGAAATTTTGTCGTGAACGGTGGAGCTGAAACCTACGGCAGCGCAGAGCTGTGACTGAAGCGAGGTGTCTGTAATTCACATCAAGGATGAGAACTCCTTGGATGGATGTAAATCTTCCTGCATCCTAGACAACATTTCAACAGCCACCAGCTACTTTGGATTTTCTCTAGGCTCACCTTAGGTGAAATACCATTTTCATAGGTCAAGATCAGATTGTAAGTGCACTTTGGATGAAGAATTCCAGTCTTCCCCATTTCAAATAAATGAAGTTCTACAGCCAGAGTTGCAACATTCCCTTAAAAATATCCGACAACAAATCTCACTGATACATTAGCTTAATTATTGGTGAAAATAGTGAACTCTGGTGGAGGAAAAGTGAAAAAATATGACACCAATAAAAGCTGAAAGAAATACACGATTGAGTCATCAACAACCAGAGATCTTTTTCATTATCCAGTCAGGGAAACGAAGACTCACATCGTTTGGATGTCAGAGTCTCCTCTGCTAATACAAATTATCATGCATCAGTGAAAACATGCAATTTGGTACAACTTTGTTTTCCAATTAGAACTGGAAGGCCTGCTTTGGAATCTAGCTGAATGAACTAGAGCAGCGAGGTAATGGAATTGAAGGCTTTGGCATCTCTTTGTTGCGTTTCAAAGTCCCATTTTAAGATTTTCTCTTCCAAAAATAGACATGTCGTATCTGCTTTGAATTTTGTATTTGTGTGACACTGTATAGCAACATCTCACCTGTAGCAAGAAAGTCAATGCAAAAAGTGTATTTTAAAAACACTAGTTCTTCCCAACTCTCACATGGAAATAACACATAATATCTCTATGAACCTAATATATACCTATAGTATCTAATATTTACTTAATATCTACTTTTATATTATGAGACATGCAATACCTATAAGATAATGTAAGATACATAAACAATATATATCATGTCTAACATATAGAAACTTCAAAGAACTTTATATGTATTGGTTATGATCCTCAAGGGATCTCCTGTAATGAAACTTACAAACGTGCTATGTTTATAGCAACTTTTTGATCAGAAATTTCATTTAAAGTCTTCAGTCTCTGATTTCAGCTGAGAGGCTTGGAGGGAGGATATTAGGCGAATGCAGACATTTTTGCAGGTGCAAAAGAAAAACTGAATTTTGTTTAATTTAACAAAATTTAATTTAATTCTGTTAGCTAGGTGTCGTATTTTAAAAATATGCTTTCCTTATTTAAAAGATCAAGTAGTGAGTTTGTACAAGTGGAAAGTGCATACGCCATATTTAGGCACACAAGCAATGCTGGGTGTTACATATAAAAGAAATAAGCATTTATACTGGCCAAGCCCCATGCCTGCCTAGGGTTGTGGTAAACATTTCTCCCAAGTGCCTTTTTTTTTTTTTTTACACAAAAAAGGTTCAGTCTTTGGAATGCACATTGGGTTGCTGTCATCATTTACCAAGTTAAAAGCTGTTGTTCTCTGAAGAAGGAATGCAGAGAATAGCAGAGCTGCTCAACATCGTTGTAGAACAGAGTTTGTTCTGAGGATGCATGAAACCTTTGAAACTGGACATAGGTGTTGAACACGCAGACCACTGTACTGGTTTCAGCTGGAACAGAATTAATTTCCTTCCTAGTAGCCGGTACAGT
>NW_009595978.1:0-948 GCF_000690535.1 Cariama cristata | reverse complement strand
AATGAGTGGATTGAGAGCAGCCCTGTGGACATGGACTTGGGGATATTGATGGACAATAATGAGAATCCCAAATTTTTTTAATTACCAAAAATGGACCTGAAAGGTCCCATGCAAGGTAAATCAGCAATCATAAGTGCAATCAGGAATTTTCAGGTCTGGAAAACCAAGGTTGTTAAGTGAAAGCTACAGTCATTTAAAATTATATCCCTCCATACTCATATGGAGAGTTATGGCTTAAGCAGAGAAATGAACGCACAATTTAACAATTTGTTTTCCTGGTCCCTAAACTTTGCCTGTTCCATCATTGCCTTGTGAACCAACTTTTCTATACTGTGAACTGAAATACTGTCTGCTGTTGGCACATATGCTCCCGTGAACTGTGACTGCACAGACAAAAGGTCATACCTTGGTCACACAGAAAGAAAAAGGGAGAAGGCACTAGATGACCACTCAAGCCCTCCAGGTACCCAGACCCAGTTCTTGAAGTTCCCAAAGTGAAGATTATGCGTGCGTCAACCAGGACAAATCCCCTCCCCTTCAGCATAGCCAAGGTCTATGAAAAGAAGAAGTTTCAAGGAGTTAGGTGTGCACTCACCACCTGAGGACCACCGCTGGATCCAAGGCTTTGTGTCTCTGTTCCTGTATCTCAGTCTAGGCCTATAAGGGTAACATTGTTAAGAGTTTGTTGTATTTCATTCTGGGCACATATGAGTAATATTGTTGCGAGTTTGTTGTTATAATATAATCGTAACTTTTGCTAAGGCACTATCTGTTGTAATCTGGCCAAGTTTTCAGTAAATGTGTGACTTTGAACTTCTAGAGTGACTGTCATCACGCCAGATTACTGTGCAGAGAATCTAAAAGTTAACCTCGCCCTCACCCGCTGAGTGGGACGGGACACCCCCACCCTGCAGTACAGCATTCAGCTCTGGGGTCCTCAGCAGAAGA
>NW_009595977.1:0-4916 GCF_000690535.1 Cariama cristata | reverse complement strand
GAGAGGCATTTTGTGTCGCTACATCCATAAATCTGTTCAAAAAAAGGCAAAACTTCTATAGCTAGATCACTCAGTTGACAGATATCACTAATATATTCATAAAAGTGTGTGTTGTGTAACCACATTATTTTGGTCTCTCAGATCTCTCAAACAATTCCAAGTACAGCTCTCCACTAATGAAGAATATCTTATTTGAGATGCAAGAGGAAGAGATGCGAACTAATGAAGAACAAGCTATATTTCCAGTTTAAATAGGTTTTCAGTTTAAAAAAGCCACCACATTACATCAAACCATATTTTGTCTTACAATGTGGAGTTATTTGGTACTATTAAGCAGTTGGTTTTGAACGCAGAGAGTAAAAGCGCGTGCGTGCTTGAGGGAAAAAAAAAATTGCTATTTGCAGTCCTCGTACAACTCTCCATGTGTATATTATATATGTGCACACAGTGGTAGGCTTCTATAGGAGAAGCGGCATAGTAGCAGCTGGCACCACTGCTCCTACAGTCAAATGCAGATTAGCTATCTCAGTCTATTCTGATTCTTCAATTTTCATGCATCTTGCCAGGGCCATAGAGGATTTAGAGAAAAACCACTTGGAAATACTTAAAATCCAGCAACTTCCTCATAACGATGTGAGAAGGAACAGTGCATTCAACAGCAAGAGCTCACTTCTGTCCATAATCTCAGCTGTGTCACGACAACAGGAAAAGGGGAAGTAATTCTTTGAGGTGAAGAAGCTCCTTCAAGATGGGGAACAGTTTCCTATCTGAAAAGTGTGTTTTGTTCCTGAATGTACAGCTTGCTAATAACTACTAGCATCTTCCAGGGATGTTGGAACATGACTTTACTCTTTTGAGGACAGCGCAGAGAGACTGACTACACACAGAAATGAGTTCTTATATGGTCAATCATCGCCACAGCACAAGCAAACTCACTCTAATTTGCCACATGCCAAATTACGGACAATTACACAAGTTTTGCGACTCTAGTTTTGGCTTTTTTATTTTTTTTAATAGTTATCACTTCTCCTAAGGAAAATAAAAGACAAGAAACAAAAAAATCCCAACCAAACATCAATATATAGTATTAGCACATACTTTAAATGACCAAAAAAAAAAGGGAATCTTGTTCCTTCCCTTATCTTCCCCTATCATCACTTTTTGCTGCCTAAGGACTTGTAATTCCAGAATATCTTCACAACTTTCACAATTTCCTTTACTTTAAAAATATTAGGAAGAGCACACATTTCCTTCCCTCTTTTACCAAAGGCCCAGAGAACTGGAGTTTGCTCAATCCCCATCTGGGAATTGAAACTGTCAAGCAGTGAAGGTGAAATGCTTGTCAAAAAAAGATGAAAGTTCTATCCTTCAGCTACTCCAGCGTTCAATTTTCACTGTTTCTATATTATTCATTTAATTCTCTGACTAGTCTTTCAAACAAACAAACAACCCTCAGAAAAGCCAAACAACAAAAATAACGCACAAGTTAGCATACAAAAAGAGATTTATCCACGTCCGCATAAGCTTTACGGTCTCATGCAGGTTACAGAAATTAAAATTTGAGTTGTCAACCCAATACATCCTAAAAGCAGATAAACTGCATTAAAATTAACAAACACAACTTCCATTTGCAGCAGCAAAGTGTTCGGCTATCACAGATCTATAAAAGCATTATCTTCCCTTAGGGAGAAGCACATTATGCTCAACCTGATCTACCTGTAAGCTCCCACTCTGCCTCCAGGTTAGAGTTCCTCCTCTTCCTCTCGCAACACATCGAGAGCCCACAGCTGCAAACAGTTAAATCAGCACCCCAAGTCTTGGGGGGGGGGACAACAGTGTCATTTTCCCACTGAATTACTCCACTAACTCAAACTGCGTGCTACATAGCGCAGGGAGTTGCTGTCTCCGCTTGTATTGTTCACTTTTGCATGTACCTAAGCACACTCGATCAGGCACTCGCATCTGAACTAGTATCACATCTCGTATCAGGAGCTCATAATTTCCAGAGAAAAGTGCAAGCCACCTGTAACATACCAGACAGCTAAAAGCATAACTGTGAACTGTAAGGACATCCTAGTCAGAAGGGTTTCATTTTCACCTGAGGAGCAATGGCTAGCTTTTTTCTGTAGGCAACTCATCCTTTAGGGGTACTAGTTACAGACTTTTGGGGGTGGGCACGGAACATGACTCTTTCACACATAACCTGTTCACAAAGGCTTTCCTTAACCCTTAAAAGGCATTGCTTTTTTTCTCCCAAGTAGTACCTTCATCTATTCCAAGAGCTTTTCGGTACTGTTCATTTTTTCACGTCATCATATTTCATGAGAAGCAAATATCCATCTTCTTGAACTTCACGTTTTTGATTACTTTTGTTCTCTTTTCTTAGTCTCCTCTTCTCTTTCCGAGGAAAAATTTTGCTTATTATTTGTGCATGCCCCATTAACAAAAGTTACCTTGAGATCACAGGATTTCTCAGCAACAGGATAAATTAGCATGGCAGGAAAGCACATCAGTAACTTAAATGGCAACAAATACACAAACAACAAGCAAAGCAAAGGTCACGTTCAACCATGTAGCCCCCCTCCGTGGCACCCTGTTATGGACTGTCACTGAAGAGGGTCATATGCTACCTCTATTATTACAAATACATCTCAATCCCCTCATTTTTCTTAACTTTCACACTTCTTTCTGTTGGACTATTTAGTCATGCAATTTTAGTGTTACATTAATATATGATTCAAGTTTGATTTCTGAGTTTGTTTGCATACACTATCTACTACCCTGTCTTATGTGTATCTTCCGCTTCTTGCCTGATTTTATTTTCACCTATACTTTACTAACAATTTATGGCAACTATATTTACTACTTTCAGTTCAAGTTACAATTTCATATTCTGATATGTAGGTTTTCCATAAAAACGACAGATTCTGCACATAATCCATAAATGCTGACTTCTCAAGCTAAAAAGATCCCATATTTTAATTTGACAGTTATTGGCTAGTCAGAGTTATGCAAAAAAACAGGCAAATATTTTTATAGGTCAAAGCCATATAAAATACCATTTCAAAGTACTGATGCTAAAAAAGCCCAACAACAAACAGGTTTTGAATTTAAAGGGTTCAAATACAGAGATTCAGGAGAAACTCAGACAAGGAAACAGTCCTTTTTAAAAGGGCTTTCTGAGCAAGTCTCAACAGCAACGCAGCACAGATCCTCCCACAGTACAGACCTGATGGTACCCAAGTACAGCCTTTCCAGAACCTAACAAGCTGAATATTCTTCCACTGGAAGTTTAATAAAGGCACAGATGAATGTAACAAATTAACAACTCAATAAATTTAAGCAACAGTCTAGAACAAGCTTCAAATATGAACAGCCTTACATCTAGAAACATTAATAACCACGACTTCCACTTTATGTGCATAGTGATCTAACACTGAATTAAGTAAGGCGGCCCAAGCTTGAAGTGCTTATTGAAAGTAGTATTTGGCTAGAATTAATTTCCTCTGACATCACTAGAAGTAATCTTAATAGGGTTGCCCTTCCTCAAAGACCATGTAACTACTTCCAGCAACTACCTCCACAATTAACTTCCAGATAAACATTCTTGCATCTCTTACTGCAGAAAGGCAACGTGGCTGTACTGAAAAATGAAGACCTTGACACAAATCTCCAACGCAGGCAAGTTTGCTGTAAAAATCATGCTGGAGATAAAAAGGCTTCAGACTGGACACAAGGCTCCTCAGAAACGGGAAGCTGGTTAAATAAATTCAAGACTGTATTAGAATGCACTGGAATTCAGCAATTTCTTAGGACATGGATGGAAAAATCATACCAGACTTGGGGAGCTGTTAAGCTCTAAGTTTTCTGTAACCTTTGTTATTTTTAACAATACCAAACAAATATACCTTCTAAAATGACAAAAATAAAGATTAAAGTTTTCATGCCTATCACAAAGTCTGCCAAAGAAATGAGAACTGAAAAGTAAATGACAGCTTACTATCTTCAAGTGAAGCATTTAGAAGTTTGGCATATGGCATCAAATTTGGGAACAAAACACTAACATCGCAAGGTCTTTGCTCGGCTCTTCAGTAACAGCAAGGAAGGATTTTAAAATAACTAAGTCTATTACAAAACTTGAGAAGTAAGACAGTAAGAGAAATTTCTTTTAATACTTGGGATGCAAAGCTCATCTATCACTGCATGGCCAGAAAAATGTTAGCATTGCAGGTTTGTTTTCCTTAACCAAAGTCCAAACTAAGGGCATTTTTCATTCCTGTAAGGGATGATTTTACCACACAAGACCACAGTAATCGAATAGCTGCAGGTCTTCTCAGCTTTTCACCTTGTACTTCAGACAATATTGTATTTACTTGTGTCTGGTACAGAGCAGCACAGTAAGCTCTTCAGTAAACAATGAAAGCGACCATAACAGAGCCTTACAAAGAGCTTACCTCTAGGTGTAGCGACTAAAACTGCCCAAGAAGAAAATACATGCAGCAGCTGATCTTTGAAAGCCATACTTTAATCAGACACCTGTTTTTAAAACGTGAACATGACTACATTTTATCCACCCAGTCTTACAATTATTTTTGGTTTTGGTAAAGCATAAGATACTAACGATCTACAGCCTACTAACCACTGGGTAACATACCTGGACCGGGGGGTTGGGGCGGTTCAACAAAGAGACTAAAAATGGTTGAATTTGGTCAACTGGCAGGACACACACACAAAAGTTCCTTCGCTAAAACAGATTCCGAGGCAGAAAGACTGCTCATCTGTAAGTACTGGCCAAGCCAGGAAACCAGAAAATATTCAGGACATGAAAGCAGGCACAACACAAGGTCTGAACAGTCTCTATTAGCAGAAAGTTATCACCACCCGACGGCTACGCTCACGAACTAAGCCAACAGCCG
>NW_009595976.1:1046-1658 GCF_000690535.1 Cariama cristata | reverse complement strand
GCCCTGGGGTTTGCACCTCCGCCACTGAAAACCACTGAGGATCAACTCGATCAACCCACCAGAGCCTTTCCCTGCCCCAGGTGCTTTCGCTGCCTCTAACACCTCCCGAGCAGCCGAGAAATCCTTTTGCTTTCCTAATCCTCCAAAGGAAGATAAGGTATTAGGGGCTTTGAACGTGGCGACCGCTTGCCCGCCGCTGATCCTGCATCCCCCCGGAGCATCCCGGCTCCCGCGGGCAGGGAGGTGGGCTGGGCAGAACCCCACTTCCACTGCTGCCCAGCAGAAAAGGCCAGCAACTCCAGTGGTTTGAGCCCTGGTGATGCTGAGGAGCCGACGGCGGCACGGGGAGCTGCTGGCCGCGCCGCCACATGGGGCGGATGCTCTTTTTTACATGGGGCGGATGCTCCAGGTGCTGGTGGCAGCTCCTGGCCTCTCCCAGCACCAAAACCTTGGAGGTTGTTGGTTTCCATCAGCGGGGGGTGTGGGGATTGCTTTGTTTGGGTCTTCTCCCCATCAGAGACTGAAGGTTCAAACTATCTGGCATGCAACCTATTTGCTAGAGCCGGCAAATGGCAGAGGAAAACCTCCAGGCAGCCAGAGGTGCTGCCAGGC
>NW_009595976.1:350-1018 GCF_000690535.1 Cariama cristata | reverse complement strand
CTGCGTACCATCGGGGGGGTCCTGCCTGCCCCCACCACACCGACGACGCGCGTCCATCCCTCGCCAGCTTGCCCACCACGGCGGAGGAAAAGCAGAAGCGGGCTCATGGCCACACACAGGGTACGGCACTGAGCCAAGGCGACTTCACCGGTCAGCCCCAAGCCCTCCGCCACGCCGGTGGCCGGCACGGTCCTGCACTCCCACTGTCACTGCTGCGTGCCGAGACCGGTGCTCTCCGCTCACACCATGTCCTGCCTGGCTGCACCGGCAGCTCCAAGCCACAGCCACAGGCCGACACAAGTCACCAGCAAAAACCATCCAGTGCTTGGAAGAGGCATCTCCTCTTCACACCGCGGGCTGATTCCGCACAAAGGGTGAAGCCATTTTTCTCCTTATTTTTTTTTTCCTCCTTGTTTCTGGAGGATGCGGGAAAGCTGCAGCCCCCAGGGAGGACCACGGAGCTGTGCCTTGCCGAGCGGGTGCAAGAGCCATGGTGGTCACCAAAAAGCTCACGTGAGGCCCCAGTTCCCCTCAAAGCTTCCTCCGACCATGGGGAAAAAAAATAAGCCATAGGAAGGGTGGGCAGTGGGGATGTGGGAGCATCCCACTAGCACTGTGTCCCCACCTCGAGGGGTTCTCACGGAGAGGGGGATGCCACAAGCAGCAGC
>NW_009595976.1:0-309 GCF_000690535.1 Cariama cristata | reverse complement strand
TGCCGGCTCAGGAGGATTTTCCGGCCATGGCTCAGCTCAGAAACAGGCAGTAGTGACCCAAGGCTCCGGCACTATTTACACCTGGACAGCTGCGAGGGGAAAAAATAAACATTTAAAAAAAAAAAAATCAAAAAAAAGAGCCATTTCGCTCTATTTTTGGCTTTAGAAACCAGCTGAGATCAGAAATGCCACTCATAAATGCCGGCCCTGGCAGAAGGGAGTGTGGCCTTCCTTCTCCTCTTCCTCTTCGGCACATAGCGGGACATGGGATACGGATGCCCACACCGCAATCCTCACAGACCGGCGAGT
>NW_009595975.1:0-758 GCF_000690535.1 Cariama cristata | reverse complement strand
CTCCTTTTAGCAGTCTCTACCCACCTTCAAACGGAAGGCAATTGATTAGTCTCAGTTTCTCCTCCCAGCAGAGATCCGATACTTTCCTTGGGATCAAACGGACCCGAGACTAAAGGAGGGGGTCGGCAGACAGGAGAGAAAGAAAGAAAAAAAGAAAGAAGGAAGAAAAAAAAGAAAGAAGAAGAAAAGGGAGAGAGGCAGAGTGAGAGAGAAAGCGCAAGAACGAAAGCAAGAACAAGAGACGGAGCGAGAGAGGGAGAAAGGAAGAGAGAGATAAAAAAGAAAGTAGGGGAAGAAAAGAAAAGAAAGGGAAAAAGGAAGGAAGAAAGAGAGGGAAAGAAGAAAGGAAAGGAAGGAAGAAAAGGGAGTAAGGGAGAAAGTGACTTTGACTCGGCACACTGGAAGAGGATAGCAAGTTTGGACCGAACAGCTGAGTTTTCTTTTTCTCAAACAAATAAACAAACAAATCAAAAGCAATATTTAAGTACAACCTACATACTGTATCTGTGTACAAATACACACATGTAGAAAATGGCAGGAATGATTTACGCTTGATTTTCTGTGAGCCTTCCTCTTCCCAGTGTTTACAAGGCGGGGCTCCATTTGCAAGTTGTACATCTGTTCGCTTCACGTGACATTTTCATAAAAGCTCTAACATCTGGTCAAAATAAACCTCCTTCAGGTACCTGCTTAACTTTTCACATGTCAAAATCCCTTCCCCTCTGAAGCTCCCCTTTCCCCCACGGCTGCAGCCGTGT
>NW_009595974.1:0-342 GCF_000690535.1 Cariama cristata | reverse complement strand
TTGTTATTTGTACAGTTTGTCCTGTGGAGGTTTTATTGCTGTGATGGTATTGTGTATATGGTGTGGTGACCCTCGGTTGGTCTGCAGCTGTTTTTTTTTATTAGGGTGTGTGTGGGGGTTAGGTATTCATTGATGGGGTGGGGAAAAAAAAGTCTTTGCTGTTTGTATAATTGAGGGATTCATTTGACTATTTCATAGTTAATTTGTATTGTGCTGGGGTGGGTTGAATTGCTGATTTGATTTGGGGGGGGGGCTGTGTGTGGTGTTTGAAAGTGATTTGTTGATTAACAGGAAAAAGAATAAAAATATTAAATCTGGTGCAGCAGTAGAAATTGTCACCCA
>NW_009595973.1:0-6993 GCF_000690535.1 Cariama cristata | reverse complement strand
GGGGCTAATAAAATATTCCCGGGGGGGGGAAAAAAAGCTATTCTCGAAAGTTTCCTGGACGTTTTTTGGTATGAGTCCATGGCAGGATGAAGTCACTTGTGTTTTGGCTTAGTTACAAGGAACTTGCTGGGAAGCAAGTGTACCAGGAAGGGAGCACCTGGAGCAGCCTCTGCCTTGCCCACTGGCCCATTCTGGAGATACTGTCAGGGAAGACAATACTCGCTGGAGAGAGGACGTTAACCTGCTTTATGGCAATGTAGAAGACAAAAAAAACCTAGGGAGGATGGCTCGCTGCCTCTCAAGAGGGAAATACACAGAAGCCAGAACCAGATGAGAGACTAAAATGCTCCTTGGTATGCTCCTTCACAGGCTGTTGTTGGCTTCCTAGAAGGGGGAAGGACTTGTAGCCCCTTCAGTTTCATAATGCCTCCCAGTATAGCCTCTCTTTATCAGTCAAGTTAATTACCAGAAAAATCCTGCCAACGTTGAAGAGTTTGGCAACAAAGAATGAAGAAGGTGCCTAAAAACTACACAACATTCTACATTAATGGGTATGACTTAGCTTACAGCTCACAGGGAAATTCCTGTTGTGCTGTATAAACGAGGAATATTTTCAGACAACAGTAATTTCAAGGAATACTCACTTATGTCTCATTCCAAACCAGCAACACAGAAGTTTCTTCCTGTGAACTTCTGATGCAGGTCTAATTGCCAAACTTTGCTCACATTTGCCTGCCTGTCAAATTCTGTTCTGTGGCTGAAGACTTGGCCTCCAATTCAAGGGAGTGGTGGAGTGTAAAAATCAACAGCTTAAGAAAACATCAATAATGCCTTAATGCTTCAGTTAAAGGAAAGGCCATGGCAGAATGGAGTATCTTAATCCTTTGAAATACTGGGGCGAGGGGGGAAGACACAAGGAATAAAGCAGCTCAGCTACATTTAGAAAGCTAGTGACAAATTCAAATTTCATGTATGTGTGTGAGGAAGCGAGGGAGGAAAGGCGGGATAAAAGACGCTTCCTTTCTTTGAAGCAGCTGAACTCAACAGTCTAAAGAAATGCTCCAAAAGAGTAACTCATCACAGCTCAAACGGAAAGCAAACGTCCATGCTACAACAAGTGTCACACAGAACGTCCCACTGTTATGCAGAGCTTAATTTCAGATGTGAAAGTGTGGGGCCTGGGCACTGGCTGTGAGTTGAACCCACAGTTCCAAGTACATGGAATGCGAATGAGGCACATTGTGTGCTGACTTAGTGCCCTCGCATCGATCAACTGCATGCAAAAATCCATACGATGCAGTTATTAGAACGATAAAAACTGAATATTGCTGAAGTCAGCAGGTTCAGCACCAGAGAGCTTCAGAAAAATGGGCAGTATTTGTGCTGGCTTTGTTTTCAAATGGAGCCTCCTTGTGAAAAGTCACTGATTTGGTCTATACAGCAATATTAACTCATGGGAAAAATGGCCCAGTAGGCTTTCAGGAACTCTGATTAAATCAGCAAACTGGAAAACACTTCCCCAACTCAATAAATTTGAGTAATGCCATTTCCTCCCTCGGCGCAGTGAAGACTGAGTCCTACTGTTTAGATAAACAGCACCTCTCTGTGGCTACAAACAGCATTCAGGCAACCACAGCACTGCCAGCTGGCCTTAAAATTTCCTCTATGATTTTTCCTGAAACTTTGGAAAAAAAAAAAATCTCACAACTAGAATAGTAGTATTTTGCTTTAACGAGTTGTACATTGGGAAAATTAACACTATGTACCTCACCGCCAGTCTATACAGCTGTCATTCCTCAACAGTAATGTGCCAAAAATCCTAATGCAAGAGGAACTGGAGAGTTCTTGCAGTTCAATGGTGAAAGTCCACAAATTGGGGCACCCTGTTACTCCTATCAGGCTTTTACTTCTCTTCAAGCATAGCATCACAACGTGCCAGATAAGCCTAATGCAATCAAACTATTTATTTCCTGTACGTATTTTAATATTTCTTTCATCAAACTACCTACAAATGCACCACTTTTCTTTCTTCCCCCCTCTAGATGCTCTCAGTATCTTTTCTTCTCTATCTGCTCACCTAACAAAATTATTTTCCTAATATTGACTCCTTTCACCCTGTGATGTTCTGTACCTGTTCAAGAAACTCAGCTCCTCCAATTCGCACAGAACTTTTTTACAACTTGTTTCTACACCTCTATTTGAGGAATTTCATGCAGTTGTTTTGTTCAAATCTCCACCACATTGGTTTCTGTCCCCCCTCAATCTTTCAGTCCACTTTATCCTTGTGAAAGGCCTTTGCTGAGCCTTTTTCCATGGCTCCACATTCTCTCCCCCTTTGAGTATTTCAGTTCTTATTGTTTGTTCTGTCCCACTAACTGGTTTCAATATCAAAGCCGTGCTGCAGCCCTGCTCTCTTCCAGATTGTACTGGGGGCCTTGCAGAAGACGTTGTATTCAAGGAGTTAGTGATCTCAGGCTTGAGAAGCCAGTACATGAGCACGAGTAACCGCTGTATAACCGCACATACGCAGCACTGTAACGGGACGTGCTGGAACGCCCTGTGCCCGCCGGTGCTGTGCTCTGGAGAACATGATGAAAGAGAGGACAGGACGGTCCTACCTGTCAGGAGCAGACAGATGGGCTTGTTCCTTACGCAAGACAAGAGGTAGCATGGTGCGGGAGGGGACTGAACCTCCCCAGGGATGGGATCTGCACAGCCTGCCAAGGGAATCCATCTGGGGTCTGTCCGATGCTGCACGAAAGGAGGGTTCCCAGCACCTGGTGGGACTTACTCACTATCTATATTCCTCTTTTTATTCTACCTTATTAAAATGGCAATGTCATTACACTATGTGCTGTTGTGCCTTATTGAGATCCAAAAGAGCCCCTTGCCTCCCCCGTGCAGAACTCAGGTCACCGGAGGTCACCTACATATCAAGATTCATGAATAAATATTGATTAAAGAAAAGAGCAAATGTTTTAAAGCAAAACCCATGCCAGGTCTAAGCACCTTCAAAGCTTCCGCCCTTCTAAATACCACTTTCCTACTCGGTTTTAGCCTTCACTCCCAGCTTAGCTTTTCAACAACCAACCGACAGCATCAGCAGAGTGCCCTGTGTCTGTGAGACACTGAAGCTGCACCAGAGTATTAATAGCGTGGATGACCCTCAACCACCCCTGCATGCCCTCGCATGGTCCTTCTCAATCTCTGCAAGTACAGACTTTGGGGTGCCACCGAATCTTTCATCAGGTTGGTAGAGTAAGCGGTGGGACCAGAACAGCAGTTGACTCCTTTTGAAGCCACCGTGAGTTTGAAAGTTCTCCTTCCTTGGAAAAGCTGCCCACTTTTTTAGTAACGCTGTGCAACAGTTCTGTATTCTTTAAATAACTATCAATCTTGACTTACAATATGAAAACAAGAATCATGATCAGTTTACTGTCTATCTAGATCCACAGTCTGACAGTCGACAGGAATGTATCAATAAAATGCAAAAAAAACCCAAGCCAAACCCAACAGCTACAGTTTGTTGACAAGCTATCAACTTTCTAGTTAACTACCTCCACCATAAAGACAAACTCATAACATAGGTTAATTCAGGTACTCCATGCACAGCCTGCTTAAACCTCATAATCCTCATTCTCTGAGGACTCAAACGATGAGAGCCCAAAAAGAAATAAAGAAATGACTACCCAGAGAAGGGGAAGTCGAGATGATGTGACACAACGGAAAGCACCACGACAGCACTATATAAATCGATTCAGAGCCTAACACTTCTGACACAGGCACTTCGGAAAATGCAAGCCATAAAAAAATTGTACAAATACACTTGGAAATCCCACACTATGGTTATTCTGTCCTTTCACAGTTATAAGGTAGAATCCACCGTCAAAGACGGGACATGAGGTTGGGCTGGT
The DNA here is from genome assembly GCF_000690535.1 of Cariama cristata. Taxonomy (NCBI): domain Eukaryota; kingdom Metazoa; phylum Chordata; class Aves; order Cariamiformes; family Cariamidae; genus Cariama; species Cariama cristata. Next base: position 3,079 of record NW_009595973.1, on the reverse strand, counting down.
TTTTCCTATCACAAAGTACAGCTATTTTGAGATTCCTAATTTAGGTTGGTAAGCTTCAGATCTAGCTGGCTGCCAGTCTTACCTATTAACTGCCTGTTTAACTACGTAATTCTGAAGACACCTTGAACTACTTCTGTGTCTGCCCAAGCCCAAGCGGGACCCAGAAAACAAGCGTTTCTGTGGCCCCTGGGGAGCCCCACCAGTATCAGTGTTCCCGGAGCAGACAAACCAGCAGAACGGCACTGCTCATGAAACGTAAGCCTAACTGTGAGAATCCTGTACCTGGGGAACGTGTGGGCCATAGAATTACAAACAAGATGCTGCCTCTTGCATTCACCCCAAGCTGTGAAAAATGGGTAGCTAACCTAGGTTAAGTTCACTCCAGGAATCAGTTTGTCCCTGGAAATGCCCTATGGCACTCGGCCTGCCTGCCTTAGTGACAATCCCTCCTGGTGAGATGAGAAATCACCTTCCCATCTCGCCACTCAGTAAAATCCCCACCAAGTTCCCACAACCTAAACCCTCAGCGCTTCACCGCCTTACTGAAAAGGGCCATGCTGGATAACAACAGAAAAAGCCATCTGGTCCTTTCAGAGCTGACTTCCAAGGCTGACGGGGGAAAGGGAGAGAGGCACAGAAGAGAAAAAGAAGAGCAGCTCAGCTTCCAGCATCCTGTGCAACCAACTCGTCCAGTGGACCGGCAACGAAGAACCAGAGGGGAAGAATGGCGCGCACTGGTGTCTGGGCTCCTTGGGGCTGCAAAGCAATGGAAAGCAGCAGGTGTGGGCCGCAAACGAGGACCTTGTCCACAAGCTGTGTTACTTAACTGAGTGTGACAAATGCAGCTGGGGTAAGGCTGTGGCTGTGCCTGCGAGGCTAGAGGTGCAAAGCCCTCTCTCTTCTCCCAGCACTGGGGTGAGTCGCAACAATGAATGTCCTCATTAGCAATTCCCAATACAGAAAGCCTCAGAAAGCTCAACACCACATCAAGCAACAAAGATGCCGACAAGTTAGGCAAGCTATGGGAGGCAAGCCTCCTTTGTAGATTTAGTCAAAGTGGCTCTTGCAATGTTTTGCTGATGGCAGCAGCAGAGACAGAATCTGTAATGGGTAACTCACTGCAGAACCAGCACACACAGCCAAGGACGAAATGTGGATTTTGCATGCTGAGTCAGCCCATGTTACAGTACAGAACCAATTTAGATACAGAGAGTGAAAACAAACATTGCCCATTCTCCTTTTTTGCTCCTGAGGGAAGAAGGCAGGACAAACAAATCTTCCACCCTCCTTTGACGTGTCTTCCTATTCCCCTTCGTAACATCTGACAGTTCTCATTTCCCTGAGCTTTGCAGAGCATCTTAAGACAAGTGTTCTCAAGTGGAGAGATACAAACACCCGGAGCTGAGTCGCACTAGCCTGACACAGGGGGAAACCAAAACCCATACCTTCTCTTTGCATCGGCTCCTGGGGGCAAAAGTTGCAATCCGCTCTGCAGGCAGCCCCTGACACTGCTGCCATGGAAAAAGACAACTAAGGGGATGCCACTTTTCATGATGACTTGGGAAATTCAACCACTGCCTCAAGAAGTGGTTGCACCACCAGCTGCTCCTGCACACTGACCTCCCACAAGCGCTGCGGTGCCCACTGCCCGCCAGCAGATGAGGGGGTACGCCTGCGATTTCTGAATTACTGCTGAGCTGATGAACCTTCTTAGAGGAAAGGGGCTGGGACTGAGGAAAGTAAGCCAGATGTATTTTTAATAGCACTACCATATTTCAACTCAATAATTAAGCACTTCTACTAGCTGATATTTCTCAATAAGCTTTATTCTAGCTCCTGCCATGAGCCATGTCTCACAGTGGTGATGCAAAGTTGTCTACTTCCAGAGACTACCCCACATAGGTATTGTAAAGCCTTATCTTTCATACAGAAAGTTCACTTTTTTGGAATATCTAGAAGTTTCATGAAAGTATTCTAAATCTGACAAGGAACTGAGGAAAGTCAAAGATACTCATCCTTCAGCCATTTGCCTACAGACCACGGAAGTTGTGGATACTGCCACAGCATTTCAAGGAATACCCACTCTCTAAACTCCAGTTGATTGAAAATATGACTTCATGTGCTGTAACTGAAAGTCCTGTCAAGCTTACGGGCAATTTGGTCAAAACACAAGGTGAAGAACATGCAATAAAATCTCATGGTTAGAGGAATAAAATGGGGCAGGAATAACCCTGAAATTAGAAAGTTCATAGGTCAGAAAGCATTTACAGGAAAAAAACACCACAATGACTGTACTCTACTATAGCTAACAAATGCTATTCAAGACCTGATATTGATGTCCTCACACATCTAGGCTAGATCACCTCATGTTTGTTACAAACCTGTACCATGAAGGGCATTTTTACAGGCATTTGCAAACAGAGCACTTCTAAAGCAGCAGGTAATCTCCAGATTTCAATGTTAGATGCCAGAGCCATCATCTGCCCAACACCAACATCAACCAGTGGCAATTTAATAAACATCTTGAAATACCTAAAGAAAGCATAAATTATTTCCATCTTGCTTTTCAGGTCTGTGCTATTTGTGAAGAGCAGTATTTCAAGACATAGCTACAATTTAAGCAATGTGTAGTCAAATATTAAAACCACTTAGCTATCTTTCCTTCATATATACATTTTATTGCTACAGTATTTTATGAACTCTAAAGATCGACCTGCCTCTAGTTCAAAATGGAAATTGCAAGTGTCACCAAGACGCCAAGTCAATAGAAAACTAAAAGCTAAGCAGTTACCTGACTACGACTTTTAGGAAGTTTCATTTCAGCGCAGGGTTGAATAAATACTACAACGGGGTTCTCAGTCCTGTTGGATTAGAGACTAGCACATTACCGGCACGTTTCTAAAAGAGATGCCGCAGACTGGGGAGTCTATGCCCTATAGTCCACACCGACGAGCAGCCCTTGGTTATGAGGGACGGTAACGTGGAGTAACACGGGGGGGGCGGCACAACACCTGGCCGAAGGGCTCCACCAGGCTGCACCACCTTTCCTAGCGGCCTCCCTCACTGGTGTCCTCCCCGA
>NW_009595972.1:3575-3930 GCF_000690535.1 Cariama cristata | reverse complement strand
GGACAAACAGTTGTAAAGTTTGTAATCAAAAACTGCTTCTCTTCACAGAGAGGCTTCCCCAGGAAAGACAGAGCAAAGAGGACCTGACCGGTGTTACCTGTAGTCCACAAACAGCCAGAAATTTTTTAGATGATAAATGTAGATGGTGGGACCCAGAGTACGGATTCGTACGCTCAGTGTGGGCTCAAACTCCAAAAGCTATTTTTTATTGTTCTACTTCAGCACTGCCACGAGTGATCCTGCTCGTTAAAGCTACCAGCTGAAGGAAGCTGCCCGCCAAGCTACTGACTCTCAAACGGTCCTGACTCGTGGTACCAGGGAGCAGGATGGCAACCTGCGGGTAAACATCGGCAGG
>NW_009595972.1:0-3394 GCF_000690535.1 Cariama cristata | reverse complement strand
CCTGCACAGGGCTGAGCCCAGGGACCCGTGGACGGCCACACAAGGACGAGACCCCCGCCCCCAGGGCCAATGCTGTTAAAAGCTGATGAGTGCCAAGTCTGGCTTTGGCTGCCATCTGGATCTAATGATGGAGAGTGCCGCTTGCGGGGTCCTGACCCTGGCCGTGACCCTGCACGGGGCCATCAGCTTTACCCCGGGCCCTGGAGCGGGACCAGCGAGCCCTGCCCGCCCTGCCCCACAGGCTGCCCTGCCCGCGGCCCCGCAGCCCCTCCATTTAAGGAGTATTAAGGGCAAGGCTTATTTTTCCAGCTCACACTATACGTTAGAAAACACACAGGTGAATATTTTTGAAAGTATTTTTCTGCTCATAATGGCAAGGTCATTTTTGTTTTGTTTTTGAAAGCAACAAACTACCATATGGCAATTATTAAAAGAAACGGATGGGAAAAAATGAACTTTGAAACAGTGAAATGCATTGAAACTGGCTTATTCTAGTGCTTGCAAGACAGCAGGTCCTTTGGGAGTGGTGTCCTCGAGCAGCCTGCCCGCGTTTTGTCCCTGGGGCCGCAGAGGTCTCCAACACTTCTGTGAGCACCCAGACGCTGTACAAAGCAAGTATGGAGCCAGGCGATGAACGGGAAGATCTGCAGGCTTCCCAGCCTGGTCTGCACCAGAGCCAGGAAAACACCTTTCCTGCAGAAATCAAACCCATGGAAGCATGTTTTCATCCTGAAGCTCTGGCCGTAGGTGTGACACAGTGCAGATGCCCTGGGGACCGTCCCCTCGCCCCAGGATGTCCTTCCTCTCCTCGCCCCGTGTCCCAGCCGCTCCCGTGCACATCGCCTGCGACACCCCTCGTGCGCAAGCAGAGCAATTCTGCAGGGGGGATTAAAATCTCCCAAAGGAGACGAGGCAAATCCATAACGCCACCATCATCTTCGAGTCCCACATGGCACAGCCTCTCCACTGCCCTTCAAAACTGCTGGCCGCTGCCAAAGCTCTGCTGGCACCGCTGCTGATGGGGACACGCTGGAGCCACCGCCACGTCCCACGGGGATCTGCTCTGGGGCTGGTTCTGCCAGTTCTGCAGTTTAAATTTAAAGCATTATAGAAGATTTCCTCCTATTTCCCTTTTATAGGGTATTTCTTCAAGTTCACCCAGCTTTACAGAAGGAGGTATTGGAACAGCACGAGCTAACGTGTTTACAGCTTCACGTTTAAATTTGAAAACGTGTTTTCTAGACTGATGGCTGTATATTTTCAGACCTCTCCAAAGCGCTTGTTTTCCTTTGTATAGCTTCTGCTTCATTATTCTAATTTAATAAAACCATAGCAAAGGCAGAGCTGACTCTTTCTGGCTAATGACAGACTTTGATTTGTTTGTACTTCTTGTTATAGATTTTTCCTAATTACAAGCATTTTTCAGAGGCAGTTGAAAAAATAAACGAGCAGCTGGTTTGAATGTGCAACCTATTATTGTATTTCCTAGAGCTGCGGAAAAAGTATTACATTCACAGTAGGATGGTTTTCAACAGAAGAGAGCAGAAAAGGCATTTTCCAGTTGGAAGTCCATCTCACCTCCCTCCCTCCGTCCCCCCAGCGTTACTGCCAAGAAAAAGCTAATTGTTCAGCCTTTCTGTCATCCCTGGAGGTACCCACCCAGCGCAGAGTGCACCGCGTGGGCTCTCCCCAGGACCCTCCATAGGGCAGGGAGGAAGAGGAGCAGCTTCCCCGGGGGCCTGAGAGCAACCGTGCCGGGTAAGGGAGACGAGGGGTCTCCAGCCTCTGGATGGGCGTAGAAGGGACAGCAAACATTGCAATAGCCCTGCGTGGAAGATGCTCTTCAAAGCAAAGGAAACCAGCAAAGAAACAGGGCCACTAACCCTGCAGCGGCTTGAGCCCAGACGGACCACGGCACACAGAGCCGCCCCACAGCCCGGCCAGCTCCCGTCTTCTCGCGGCGCAGAGAGCCCTTCAGCAGCCCAGCTGCGATCAGGCCACCAGCACAGCCATCACTGGCCGCGGAGCTCCATCCCCAGCCCAGGTCAGGCCACCAGCACAGCCATTGGTGGCCACGGAGCTCCGTCCCCAGCCCAGGCTCTCTCCCCACCGGTGCCAGCTGCACCACACGTACAGCAGGGAGGACCTGCTCCGACGATCGGTAAGAGCAGGTGGACACCATCCCAACAGGGGTGTCAATCAGCCCACCAAACAAAAGGCCTTCCATACGAGTCTCAGAGCTGGGCGCAGTGTGACCCAATTCGTACGTATCCATACAACCACTTCCCATTAAATACGGATGGCGGTATCTCCCGAGGTAAATCAGACATCTTTCTCCAAGCAGATGATGTTATTTACTGCACAAATGTACATATTTTAAAGTCATATGTGAGCTCTTGCAATAAGCGAGCGAGTTTCTGGTTGTGGGCAGGACCACGCCAAACGCTGAGGTTCCTTACCAAACACAGTCCTGCTGTTGCCAAGCCCAGTTTTGGCCACTTCTCGTCATGCAGTTCATTAGAAATCACGCACATGTTATAAAACTGTATTGCTAAACGCCTGGTTAACTCATCCAAGTCAAAGTCCCTGCATGTTTGATTCATTCTCCGAACAAAGACTGATTTTCCTACGAAAACAAACCACTACATGCTTCTCTTCACCCCTTAGGCAAAAGGATTTCTAGAGGTGGTGGTTGTTTTTTTTTTTCCCTTAAAGATAACATACTTGATTGGAGAAACCATTTTAAGACTCAAATCAAAAGAAAAATCGATTAGGAGCCTGTGTTCTTTACTAGGGCAAATTAGGGAAAAGTGGTATTTAAATCAAACAGTTCACATTTTCCCTTGGCAACGTGTTGTAGAAGGGCTACAACCCAGAAAAGCCAGCCAACACTTCGCAAGCCTGCCTTTTAGCTGCCTCAGTTTTTGCAAAGCAGCAAAGAAATGCAGGAACATGGGCACTAAGATAATGCTGTTAGAATTCCTCTGCTAACCGCCCGGTGCGTCCCTGCTCGCTGTGGTAAGGTGCGTTAGGTGGCAAAGAGTTGTTCTGGATGCCAGGTGCAGAGAAAACGCCGAGCGTTACACGAAGGAAGGAACCTGACAGCCTTCCACGCGTCCGTTGCCGCTGGGAGTCACCTATAGATTCACAGCAAAACACCCACCCATCCATCCCTCCCAACGCCCGCCGGCACGGAGCCGCTCCGCGCTTCAATGCTGAAGTGCCTCAGAAGGGATGCCAAGCGGTGCTTCCCGCACTCCCTCCATCTGGAGGACAGTTAAGTCAAAAAGCCATTAAACCGGAGCAATTAGGCACTCCTGCTGGTACCCGTATCGCTCACTTCTGGTCTCACCGCCCAGCCCTGCCGGGGCTCGCTGCCCGGCCGGGGGTGATG
>NW_009595971.1:0-626 GCF_000690535.1 Cariama cristata | reverse complement strand
CGCAATTGCGTCGTCCCTAAAGTTCTACATCCCCAAACTTGTGCCGACCCCGGACGCCTGCGAGGTGCCCGATTTAACTCCTACCTCGATTTCTGTTAATTCGTTTTATCCAATAATTGTCAGGAGAATAATCTGAACAAAATTTATAAACGAAATGAGGGTCGATAGGTAGTTCGGGAGACACTGAACATCCCGAAGTTCCCCCCAGCCTTTAGGGTCCGTTATCTCCGCAGGTATGTCGATGAACCAAAATGATTTGTGTCACGTTACAAAAGAGTTAGTGGAAAGTTAGGTAAGTTTCTATACAGGTGCCATGCTATAAATGCCATAAATCTGCATCCAAGAAAGCACATTACTTAAAAATCGAGAATAATTTCTCATTTCTGGAAGAAATCAATGGGCTGAATAATGAAACGTTGCAGTCATAATTTTCTGTACAAATAATTAGTGTTCAAACTCGGTGCATTTCAGTCTCCTGAAATGTATTCTTAATGAAGTGACGTTCAGAGCTGTCATTAAAAATGCAGGGCTGGAAGATCAAAGTACAATATTTATTTTAGAAATTTGTTTCAGTTATCAGGAGATACAGGTATCCAGGCCAAATGTCAATTCAGTTACACAAAGCA
>NW_009595970.1:0-3521 GCF_000690535.1 Cariama cristata | reverse complement strand
ATATAATACATATATAAAATTATATATCATATTAAAAATGTTCTCAGAATTCATTAGTGACCTGAAATAATTCAATTTTATGTCTAGAATTTAGTCTGACTTCTACACACAACACAGACCACCAGATTTCACACAATAACTCCAGAATTTAATCAATATCTTTAAAGGACTCAGCTGAAAAGCCTTACAGCCTGGAAGGTCTAAGCAACACATCAAACAAAGCCATTAGATTTCCCTGATCGCAATTACCACCACCGCCAGTGAATTTTATCTGCAAACAGCCACTTTTAAACAGAAAAGAAATGCAAAGCTAATGATCTGAATCCCGCTCGCTGACGTATGACTTGCAGTTTCATTCAGAACTTAAAGACTGATAAACAGTCACAAGTTACAAATTTCAGATCTTTTAGTGAATGCATACCTTTATTCTTTTTTCTTCTTCTTTTCTGCCTTTTCATGAATCCTTATTCAAAAGTGACACATTTGTTCAGTTCAGGGAGATTCTTCTCTCTGGAGGGGAAATAATTTTTATCAGTAAGACTCCCTGGTGATCAGGTAGACTTGGAACTGCTGTTAATCAGCCTTTTTGACATGGTAGCTTGAATAGCACTTCCCATGATGCTTTGTGTGCCTACCTTAATTCTTTCCTTTTGAACTCACCACGACTTACAGGTGTCTTTTTTTCCTTTTGTGTGTCTGAAGTTATCCCTCTATTAACTTTAATTGGAAAGGTACCTTTTGTTCCCCTAGAGTAGTCATATACTAACCACTGAACTCCCTAGGCTCAAATTTCTGGGGTAGCAAGAGTTCAGTTTTCTGATAACTCAAAAAAAAAAAAAATTCCCAGTGAAAGATTTGATGCCTTTATTATTGCTAATAAAATAAGTGATATTTACGGTAAAGTTGAACTGTTATATCCGTTTACATCAGCAAATAGAGAGGCTTCTACTGCAAGTCACAGTGAGTTCAAAAGAAAAGAATTAAGGGCAGACACACAGAACATCACAGAACCCCAACCCTTGCCATCCGCAAACTGCAATGAAATGTATGCTGCTGAAAAGAAAAATAACTAACTAACTAGCCATTTTCTGAGACTCTAGGAGAAATTTAAGTTCCTTCATAGAAGCAGAAGCAACAAAGCTTTGCTTCCTGTAGACTTGCGCCTTCTCCCAAACTCCACTCACCTGCCCTCACACCACCACTGTCCGCAAGCAGGAGGAGAGGCTCGGGCTGGCCAGCACCTTGCTGCACCCCAATGAGCCATGCAGGACACCTGCGTGGGGTGGCCAGGTAGTTACCAACCAGAATATGTAGCAGCTGAGCTACCATCTTTCCCTCATTTGGGGGCTCTTCCCTATTTCCAGGCTTCTTTCATTAAATTTGTCAGAGCTTTTGAGGCTTCTGCTGCTCTTCCAGGTCTAGAAGCAGCTGCACCGAGACCCTAAAAGTTTCTGGGAAGCAGACAGGCAGATGTGTGCTTTGGATATGACACATTTCTTTAAGAAAGATAACTAAAAGTGAGATATCCTTATGCATTTTGTTGCACGTTGAAGAAATTTGTTCACATCTATTTCATGGCCTGATTACAGTCAAATAAAATGCTAAAGAAAAAAGATGTTACACATTGGGCTTCAAATCAGAAGCTATGTTTGAACCTTCCCAGAAAGCTGAGTCTCATCACCTTCATGCTGTTCAGCTGTATGTATCCACAGAAAGTGACCTAAGATTCATCTCTTCTTGATCTCCTTTGTATCAGAAGAAGAATTTGGACTAGTGAGGGGCCAGGGCAGCAATATGTCCACATCTCCCACCCTACAGCTCAGAAGACCCTAGCTATAGGGGCAGCTACCACCCTCTCAGTACCAACAGATGAAGAAAGAAGCCCCAATAGTATATCAAGGAGTAGCACATGGTCAATGGCCCACCCCTACGGGTGCACAGAATTTTGCCAGCCAGCCAGTTTTAGAGCTGACCCATTTCCTTCTGCACAGGGTATCTGGAGCCCCTTTTTGGTTTTAAAGCAGTTGTCTTAGGGCAGCTGGGGACAGCATTAATGCATCAATTAAGTGATACTTTGAGCAAGCTACTGACCCTGCGTCATACTCCTTTATACCTGTAAATATAGGACAGAATCAAATTCAGTGTGTTCAGTACAAGGTCCCTCTTCATACCTTTCACAAGTGACAGAGAGAAATTAACGTCCACTGTACAGGCTACCTCCTTTCTCAGCTACAATGAAATGAGTCATTTATCCTGCTCTCCTAACCAGCAACTAGTTAAGGTACAAGCAGATGCAATGGAGGTTTCTATGTGCAGTGCTGACCAAATTAAATACACAACCACACCTTTAATACTCTAGTGTTTTTCTCTTCTCCTCAATCCCTGACTGACCACAGCCTAAAATGCAGGTAAAATTTAATTAAGTTTTCAAATGGCCTAATTCAGTGTATGAAACTACCTGCACTTTTGATTCCTGCCTTATTTCTCCCCTCTTCCGTTTTAGCGTTGGCCATACATTACAAACTCAAGGTGTTGTATCCTCCTAAGTATTACTGGACAAGGCTCTCTCTCCTTTGCCAAAAAGTTGCCAGACCACAGGACAGGGTTAAAATCACATCCCTTCAGGTTTGCTGCAGCTGAGTCTGTGAGTTAACAGCAAACTGCTGTTTCTTTTCTCAAAGCTGCAGAGGCAGGATGCTGCCAGGCATCCCTCAGATGAAGCACGTGCTTTGCGTATGTGTTGGCTCGGGAGCCCCACCTTGGGCACCCAGCATCGGCAGCAGGGCATGGGGTCCCCAGCGCCTGTTCACACAGCAGCTGGTGCAGGAAGGTAGCTGACGTGCCAGCACCCCTCCTAGGGTTTATTTACCGGGTATTTTACTCACATAATATAATTTAAGCATTTCAGGCAGAAAGAAAGATTGAGAGTGACGTGGTGCCTGTGAAAGGCATTGGGTGAAATGACCCGCAGAGAGAAAATTTCTGTTTATTCACCTGAGTTACAAACCAGACAGCTGTTTGTTCACCAGGACCCCAAAAGCACCTCAACCCTGGCCTCAAAGTGATGCCCTAGGAGGAAAGACCACTGTGGTATCCCCTTCCCAAAGGCAGACCTGGCCAGCCCCACGCAGCAGCTGCAGCAACACATCCTGACCCTAATCCCTGACTTACCAGGCCCACACATCAGCTGTGTGGGACGCAGCATAGCCATGGCTTCATTCCTCTGCTAGGACCTAGGACCTGCGGTGGGTTGACCTTGGCTGGCTGCCAGGCACCCACCCAGCTGCTCCCTCACTCCCCCTCCTCGACAAGACGGGAAGAAAATAAGATGGGAAAGCTTGTGGGTCAAGGAGATCACTTATGGGCAAAAGGAGACTTGACTTGGGGAAAATTAATATATTGCCAATTAAAATAGGGTTCAATGGTGAGACAAAAATTAAACGACCACCTTCCTCACACCCCCTCCTTTTTCTCAGGCTCACCTTCACTCCCGACTCCTCTACGCGCCCCCAGCCCCGAGG
>NW_009595969.1:614-1004 GCF_000690535.1 Cariama cristata | reverse complement strand
CCTCTCTCAGAGGGCACTGCGGGTGCTGGGGTCCCATGCCCAGCTCAGATGGGCATCACCAGGGTCCGCTGAGTTTGTTCCCCTCCTCATTAATCTTCCCACAACCTCATTCCACTAATCCTGCTTAAACTCCCCCAGCCCGGGCTGTCCCCCCCACCGCACCGGGGACCCACATCCCCCCACACACACCCAGCACCTGGCCCAAGTGTACAGGTACTTTAAGGTTACACCAGGTTTTAGCCCAAAAATGCCATTTTGGTGCCTCTGGCCTCGGGTCACCGGGATGGGCGAGGGGCAGCAAGGATGCACGTGCCCCATGTGGTCCAAGTGCATGGGCAGGATGCGGCTTCCCTCGGGGTATTTTGGAAAATACCCACTTGGGCTTCGGCT
>NW_009595969.1:0-601 GCF_000690535.1 Cariama cristata | reverse complement strand
GCTTATCCGCCCTCAGATCTGCAACTGGTTTACACCTCTGGTTTTTTGACCTTGCAGTTGTGTGTGCGTAGCCTTGGGTATTTTCCAGGCTTAAGCCAAAGCATCTCTCCAGAAAGTGCTGATTATTCCAGGTTGAAAAGCAGGTCTGAAGCAATTAGGGATGGAACAAAACCCTTCCAGCTACGGAGCCGCGTAAGGGAAACAGGGGGGAGAATTCGCGTGGGATGGATTTGAGCTTAAAGACAGGCTGGACCGGCAGGAAGGGAGATTTTCCTCCCTGCTCAGGAGCTGAGCAAAAATCTCACTGGCCTCACATCAGTTATTTCTTCTTCCCTCTTCAAGCTTGATGAATATTAGCGAGAATTGGGTTTTGTCATGAGGCTGCCGTGGTGGGGGGGACCCATCCCTGGCAGCACGTGGACGTGAAGTGATGTAGAGAGCTGGAGAGATGTGGCTGCACCAAAATTCGGTTTGGTTTTGGAGGACAGGCTGCAAAACCAGGTCCTTCCCCAGCACCTGTCCAGCAAAGTGGGGACACGAATGTGCCCAGGGATGGGAAGGGAGATCACGCACGGGGGTGAGGGCCGGCATACTGGAATTG
>NW_009595968.1:0-952 GCF_000690535.1 Cariama cristata | reverse complement strand
CGGGCGGGAGGGACGTGCATTTTCAGTGAAAAAAAGAAAACTATGCATAAGAAGGGAATGTTACATAATTTAAAATATTAATATGACTGAGTAAAACACAGCACATTAAAGTGTAAAACCATGCACCATGAATATCTGTTGTTATCTGGAATGCAATTTTCTGTTTCATAACGCTGCTGTGGTGTGTACATTGCCTTCTGATCAGAGTGTACAAAGAATATAATTTAACATCGATATGTCCTCTCCGTCGAATTGTCAGACAGATTTATCACAACATAGCCTTCTCACATAAGTGACCTTGATTTACGAACAGTACAGAGAAAGACCCATTTCTGGCTGTTTCATAGAAGTGTAATTAGCCAAGACTTCTAATCATATTACTCTGAAATATAAACTTTCAGCTGCATAGAATGGGGTCTTTTTGAACCTTGGAATTAATTCCTTCTTGTCCTGTTATTTAATCGGATTAGTAGATTCTCTTCAACACACGTATTATTAAAATATACTACTACAGCCCCATAAAGTAAAATGCATATTTGGCAAACATTACTCTTTCTCCTTCCTGATCTCTTTGCCAAGACTTCCATACGTATTATTCAAAGCTGAAAGATTTACTGGGGAGCACCAGTGCTGTAACACCAAGAATTGCAATAAGCAGATGTTTCAGATGAACTGAGAGCCAACTTCTGAAATTTGCTTTCGTTAAAAGCAAGGCTTTGGGTTTCTTCAGGCATAATGAATAAAATATTTTGAGAGACCGATCTCTTTGTGGGCATAACACTGCTGCTATTTGGCATCATCAATTATTTAAAAGAAGAGAGTTACTTTGGTGTTCTACAGGTTTTCTGCTGCGTTTTCTGGCTAGCAACTGGAAAGTATTTAATGATACATGTAAACACGGGGTTTGGTAGCTTGGGAGAGTGTTTATTTTGAAGAAGCAAAGAGGGAAACA
>NW_009595967.1:370-614 GCF_000690535.1 Cariama cristata | reverse complement strand
GCTAGCTGCCAAAGCGGATCCAGCCCTCGGGGGCTCTCCCTGTGTCTGTCCAGTCCTTGCCTTCTATTTATTTTTCCAGTTTACCAAGTAAGGGAGGGGGTGCCAGTCCAGGCGCTGGCAGGGGGATGGTGCCACAGAGCTGCCTTGGGTTCTACCGCTACCCAGCACCCTCTGACCCAGCAGGACCAGATGGAAAGGTCTTGCCACCCACCCCAGGTCTTTCTGTGCCCATGGGGGTCCCTCC
>NW_009595967.1:0-229 GCF_000690535.1 Cariama cristata | reverse complement strand
ATTTGACCAGCTCTGTCCATCTGTCTGGTGGGAGCTGGAGGAATTTCAGCCCCCGGCATCCTCTTCCTCTCCATTGTGTCCGAAACAATGGCCCTGGCCAGCAGGTCCTTAACCCGCTCCCCGCCAGCCTGAGGCACTGCAGGGGGCTGAGACCCAGTCCTGGTGGGTCTGTGCACCCCTTTCTTGGGGTGCACTGTGGTCCACACTAAGGACAAAAGGGGGTACCTGT
>NW_009595966.1:0-1348 GCF_000690535.1 Cariama cristata | reverse complement strand
TGCAGGCAGCTTGTAAACCCTGGAGCCTGAAGGTCTGGGAGTAATTTCTCCCTCCCACGTGCTGGGCTCAGTTTGTACTGGGAGTCAGAGGTCAGTGCTTTTCCAAAGCATTCTGGGAAAGGCGCCAACTGGAGCAAGCTGCTAAACACCGCTCCTGCAGCATGGCCCAAGCTGCCGAGAGCAGCGGGCTGGAGAGCGCCGTTAACCCTTGGCGGGGCGATTCCTCCCCTCCCGTCTCTCCTGGCTCCATCCCTCCGCCACCGGGCGCGGATTTTTTTTTCGGCCTCCCCCAGAGGCCACCCCCGTGCGAGGCTGGGCTGGGGAGGCAACTCGCCTCCCCGGAGCGCCAGCTGATGCCTTGGCATCGTCCGGGGCCCGGACTCAGCCGCCTGCGTGCCATATCAGCCTGCTTCCAGGCTCGCCAGCAACCGGGCCCTGCCTATGGGCGAGGTCCAGGAGTCAGACGCCTAGCAGGGGCGAACAAGAGCCCAGCAGAGCGAGAGCTGAGTGCCCGGGGTAAAGCCCTGCACCAGCCTCGGCACAGAGGGAAAGGCGGCTCGCAGGAACGCACCCAGCATCACTGGAGAAGGGAGGAGAGCCAGGTATCGCTGTCCTTGAGCCCAACACCAGTCCCTGCAGCCCATACACCTACCTCTGCCAGGCCACTGCCCTCTGAGAAGCCTGTGCGCACAAAGTCACAACCAGGTGCACCAGCCTGGACACCCGTGGGGCATAGTCCTGCCGGGCTCCTGGCACCCCTTCTCCGCTCAAGGGGAGGACATCCTCCCCAGCGACCTCCTGGGCCCTGGCGTCCCCTCTGCCTCCACTCATCAGTGCTTTTTTCCCCGGGTAACGTCACGTCCTGCTGTCTCTTCCACCTCTCCCCTGCTGGTCTCACGGGGGAGGCAGCAACTGGCCTCCGCCTGGCACCTTCCGCTTCTGCTCAGCATCAGGTAAATACCAGGACCTACCAGTCTCACCTCCAGCTGCTGGTGATGCTCCTGTTCCCCGGGGGGGAGCTTTAAAGGCTGCCTGTCAGGGCTCCCTTATCTCCTCTGCCGCCTCCTCCCGGGCTCTGGGACAGGGTCTGGCTGGCTGGGGGAGGCATGGCTTGGCTGTCTCAGCCCTGCAACGCAGCGGCTCTGGATCACCTGTGCAGGCGAGAGCACGGCTTCCTGCAGCATTTCAGCTTCCTCTCCCAGGGATGTGTGTGAGCGTTTCTGGCCTGCAGCCCAGCCCCGCTGCCCCCACCCCACCGAGTATCCGCCAGCGCACAAAGAGGAAGGGAGCTCAGTTCTGTTTCTCAGCAGCATCTCTCATCTTCCTCTCAGACGCATGCCCCATCTTT
>NW_009595965.1:0-1091 GCF_000690535.1 Cariama cristata | reverse complement strand
GGTGGTGGGGTGCTCAGGAGGTGGAGAGGATTCCCTCTTATCACTGTACTTTAAAAAGAGGAGTTTCTTTTAAAGTTGGGGAAAAAAAAAAAAAACGAACAGAACACAACCACCTCCAAAGCCTTCTTGCCAGTTGTGCTTTGGAGCATCGGACAAGACTTTTGAATACAAGGCTATTCTGGAAGCTGCAGGTATTGACGAGAATGGCTTAAAATGAAAATTACTGCTTCCTAGAAAATACTCTCAGGATACAAAATTAGGAATTTGTTTGAGGTATGAAACGATTTGTGGCACAGCTGGTATGTAAAATAAAACCATCAAACGTCTTGTCATAATCAAATATTCCCTAAATCTGGACTAGCAACATTGCTTTTGAAAGATGTCGTTCCATATAAATGCCTTTAACGCCTCGTAGAAAATTTTTATGAACACGTTGACAAATGAAATAACCCGGATTATTTGATTAGTGTCCATGTAATCTGAATATTGGCTTGTATTGGGAAAAGAAACGTCAACCCTTTAATGCTTTTGAAAGGACGGATTTTCTCTGCAATTAAAGAGTAATCCTATACCAATAAAGAGAGTGAATCACGATCTACGTGGTCTGTGTTACAGGGATTAAAGAGGACGAAGTCAAGAGTTTGTGCTTCCTTTTAAAATTCAGCTCAGGCAGAATGAACAACGCTACGGAGCATAGCAGGGGTTTGGTAGCTGACCCACCGCCGTGGGAAGATCTGCACCCTCCCACCCTCTCAGGGACGGGTTTATGTGCCGCTGGCATTTCTAAATACTTCTTTGTAAACACTTTCTGATTTGGGGTGCGGATGTCAGGAAACCGAGATGAACAATCCCCGCCGCACTTCACATCGCAAGAGTTTGTATTTTTGCAGCCTTTATGCAAATGGCTGCAGAAGGCGTAGGAAGGGATAACTGGACGTTGTCACCTGCCTTACGTAGCTTGAATCACTGTAAAACAGTACGCTGAGGTAACCTGTGTCCCAGGGTAAGACCCGCATCTTACGGTCAGCTCAGCTGATGGTTGCTTTCATTCTCCTTCAAGCAATATCCGAGTAAATGAGCCCGGGCCACCG
>NW_009595964.1:360-619 GCF_000690535.1 Cariama cristata | reverse complement strand
AACCCGCCGGCCGCAAAGTGCCCTCGCACACCAGTAACCGGCTCCGGCCAGCGTTAGCCCGGTTTGAAAACAGAAGCCGGAGGTGGGGAAGCTCCTACAAGGCTCAACTGGAAAACTCCTCCGCCTTCCAGTTACCAGCCGGTTTGGAAACCTCCTGTACCAGCTTCAGAGAGGAAGCATTCTCCCTCTCTTTTGGTGGTATCGCCACTTCTGCATCCATCCCGATAGATTCCCGCTCCCGCCCCGGCCCCGGCGGGAG
>NW_009595964.1:0-232 GCF_000690535.1 Cariama cristata | reverse complement strand
TTTGGGCTGGCTGAGAAATCGGCTCGGTGGGGCGCACGCTGGGAAGAGGGGGCCGAGCAGGGACTCGGTCTGCGCTCGAGATTTTACAGCCAGATAACAACCCGATAGCTTTTATTGTGTGTTAAAGGAATAAAATAAACCGTCTTTTATCGGGAAGGTATTTTGACAAATGGTGAGGAAATGAAAGCCATCTCCTCCGGCGCTGCAAACACGGCGCAGCTGGGATCTCGCA
>NW_009595963.1:263-13877 GCF_000690535.1 Cariama cristata | reverse complement strand
CACTCTTCCCCTAGCCTGTAACACTGCATCAGGTTTTTATGACGCAAGTGTAGAACCCAGCACTTGTTCTTGTTGAAAAACCTACACAGTGACGGGGTTTACTTGAAGCTGCACTCGTCTTTGTTGCCTTACGGTACTTCAGTAAACAGAAAAGAAACACGTTCCCACTCAAGTACCAAAACCCCAGTGCTGCTGAGCAACGCCGTATAGCTAACAAAACACGACAGAAAATCCATATGGTCATTGAGACCTCTCAGCTTTCAAGGCAGGGACTCTTCCAGTCACGCGTCTGTGCAGGCTGTGACACACTGGGGCTCTAGTCTCTAGCTACCTATATAAACATCATTCTTTAACATTGTGTGAGGCCTGTCCTGCAGAGCCTTCCTGCACAGCACTGGATTTGAGCTGAGACCTCACCGGTCCCAGTCTGAGACTGGTTTGGTCTTCCCTCACAACTCTTTCTGGGAAGCTCTTCCAGAATGCCCATCTCGTGGCTAGAAATTTCTGGTTTCCAGCCTGCATTTATCCATTGCCAATTTGTATTCACTGGTTCTTGTGCCAACCCTGTCCACCAGTTTTGCGTTTACCCTGTGTATTTAAAAATAGCACTTGTTTTACTAGGCTGAACCAAACAAGACCAAGGTGTTGTTTTCTTGTTTTGAGTCTTCACAGTCCCCTGATGATCCCATATTTTCCCACTTACCTGCTCCAGTCTGAAATACTCTTTCTTAGTTCGATGACACCATTGCAGAGTGTAGTCTTAACGAGGTCTCACTAGAGCTGTGGGCTGGAGCATGAACACTTTCTGATCTCTGCTGGAAATGCTCCGTATGACACAGCTCAAGAACTCGCTTCCCTCCGTGCAGAAGCTGTGCTTTCAATCTCCTCTTGGAGCTAAAGCTGTTGTGCTTGTCCTTATGAGAGCCCAGACTTCCTCTGAGTTCACGATACCTCTCAATTGCATGCCTTCTGACTTCTGTACAAAAGTCACTAAGAAATGCATGAAAAAAGACCCAAAACTTGATGAACTCCTCCAGTAAATTCTTTCCAGCCTGCCTGCTTGTGCAGGAGGCTAAAATTTTAGGATCACACAGTTGGGCAGTGCAGATCCTACCAGTGGGATTCATTTATTCCCTTTCTGCTTTACCACAGAGCATAAATTCACCTTACGTCTGCAAAACTTTGGATGCCTGCCATGCACACAGACAGTCTGGGGTACTCTCCCCTTACCTGCTCACCACGACAGAAGCGTTGGGGTGGGGTCAGTCCCAGCCTCAGCTCTGAGAAGAGCATGGAAGAAGCACACGGTGCGTTCTGAGGAGCTGCCCTCCAGATCTCACCCTGCTTTCTGGACAACAAAGCAAGACACCCAGCCTCAGTGTCCAGCTGGAGCCACTCTGACCACACGTGTTGCTTGTGTCCATGGATGAAGACATCCATGAAGTCCTTGTTCTGAGACAACACCACCAAGACATAACCCCACAGCTGCTCAACTGTGTTTTCTTTGCCTTTGCCTTTGCCCTCTCAACCTTTCCTCCTCCTAAAAAGCCACCTACTTCATACGTCCTTAAGACCTCAAGCTGCATTTTATCCAACAATATCCACTTCATGAAGGTACTGCACAGTGACCCTGCTCTCCATTCAGTGGAAAGAGAACAAGCGAGCTGAATCGCCCTCCAGAACCACCCAGAGCTTGGTGACATGGGACACTGGCCCAAAAGCCTACACTGTGGATCGGGTATTTACTCCTTTTGGCTATCCAACACGTTCAGCTTACACGTAAAATCAAGGCTGATTTCTGTGTGCCAGAAGACTAGCTCAGATCATGCCACAAAGTTGAGCTGTCTTCTCTCTGTTCCATCGCTAACAAAATTGTGAGGATTGGGAAATCACCAGAGCCCTGGACAGTATCATTGATGATGTTCGGGTCGTAATAAAATCCATCTGGCTCTTTCCCAAGTTACTCCTTCTTATGTTCCTGTCAGGAGTGAAAAACTGCTGCTGATGTCAGTAAAGGCAAGCAGACAGACTATACGAACAAAACAGAAGATCAGATAAGAGCTGTAAGTGAACCATACTGAAGTACAGATTTCTGGCACTGCCCACCCACTGAAGTTCAGGGTAGTTTGAGAGATCAGCACCGTACAACACTACAGGACCAGCCTGGCAGGATGAGCAGGTATTTGTTGTCAATCTCTTGCAGAGATTGCAGAGAGGTCCCTTGCTTCAGGCTTAGCGTCTGCTAACGTGGCTCCTCTTCATCATCTACTACAGCTTCTTTGCAAGAGAAGAAACTATTTTCAATTAACAGCCCCTGAAACCAAACCACAAAAAAAGAGACCCTGATCGTGTCTTGCACTACAGCTCTACTCACTACAAGAAGGACATGGAGGTGCTGGAGCGTGTCCAGAGAAGAGCAACAAAGCTGGTGAAGGGTCTGGAGAAAAAGCCTTACGAGGAGCAGCTGAGGGAGCTGGGGTTGTTTAGTCTGGAGAAAAGGAGGCTGAGGGGAGATGTGATTGCCCTGTACAATGACCTGAAAGGAGGGTGTAGCGAGGCAAGGGTTGGTCTCTTCTCCCCGGTAATTAGCGATAGGACAAGAGGAAACGGTCTCAAGTTGCGCCAGGGGAGGTTCAGGCTGGACAACAGAAAGAACTTCTTCGCTGTCAGAGTCGTTAGGCATTGGAACAGGCTCCCCAGGGAGGTGGTGGAGTCACCATCCCTGGAGGTGTTCAAAAAACATTTAGATGTGGCGCTTCAAGACATGGTTTAGTGGTCATGGTGGCATCAGGTATACGGTTGGACTTGATGATCTTTGAGGTCTCTTCCAACCATAATGATTCTATGATTCTGTTTTTTTGCCAGACAGGACGAAAAAAGACTGATTCGAGTGCTCTGGTTTTACCATGGTCTGTAGTCCTACAAGGCAGAGGAGACACAAGCAGGTGGGACAGGACGCAAGGCAGGACACAAACCCTCCAGCCCCACCGGGACCTGCTCCTGACACTGGCAGCTCTCCCGTCCACCGGAGGATGCTGGCATGGGGGATGACAGGGTGATGCTGGCTCCTAAAGGAGTGGCCTTGAACGGTGAGCACTGACACCTATATCGGTGAACATACTTGTCCTTATGTTTAAACTGAGGCAGATGCAACTATTCAATTGCAATGTTTTTCACTCCTTAAAAATGTGGAAGTTTTTCAGCCTGGTCTTCTGTAACCGTAAGCTTTTCTTGGAGAAAAGAAAGGTTGAAGCCTTTTTGTTAACTGCACGGACAACTTTCTAACCAGCAGTGTCGGAGGTAGTTATGGGAATTTCTTGTTTGGCAAATCAAAATTCTGTATCTGGACTCTGATGATATCAGTTAAGTAAAAAGGGGGGGGGGTGTTAAATCATTTTTCCTTAAAATAACAGTTGTCTTTCATATGCAATTACAGGTAAAAGACAAACAGATTAGGAGATTGAGTCTCCATAGGCAGTAAAATGCCATCTGGTTTATGAATCGTTCTAGATACGACACTCTTCTTCCAGATGATACGTCTTCTGACGTACACAAATAAATGTGCTTTGCTTAGCGGGGGAAAAAAAAAAAAAGGCTTAAAAGCTGCCTCCCCTCAGGTAACACTCCATAAACCCCCAAAGCGGCAATGCTACCCTTCATTCCTCTTTGACAAAGGACAAATGCTTTTGTACTTATTACTCCAATCATTTTACTAACAATTCTCTTTAAACCAAGCTGTTTATGACACATCCTTCAAAAGCTAAGACTATAATAAATCGTAATTAAAGCATCAATAAACACTACAGTCCAAAAGAGAAGGGCCAGGGCTCAGTAACAGCCTCTGAATAGATTTTCACAGGTCTGCAGGGACACCAGCATGGCAATGCAAGAGAGATTGGATCCATCCACCACACCAGAGGCCATGGCTGGAGGTGAGAGCAGACGGAATGGGCACTGCTGGGAGGAAGAAGCTTGCAGCAAAGCACGAGGGCTCCAAGAAAGCATCTGAAAGACGACGTCAACCTGGGGCAGGGAGCTGTGGTGAGTGGGATCTACATCGGAAAAGCGCTCGGCAAGGTCTCTGCAAAGGTTCAGCAATGGTAGGGAGGAGGAGGAGGAGTGCGAAGCACGACACATGCTGAGATAAACAGCCTCACACCGCGAGGTCTTTCCCTCCCCAGGTGAAGATGGCCGCGGGAGAAGACAAGAGATGCTGAAAGCCTGTCCATCCCAAGTCAGTGGGAGGAAATGGCACAGCAGCCAATGCTGATGGGAGAAGCAACCATCAGGGTCCATCCCCCTCAGCTCACTTCTGACTCACATCAGTGGGGTAATGCAAAGTAGGTACCCAACCCATTTTGCATGCATGAAAATGCTCTGGTTAAATGAATACCAATGTTTTGTTTAGTCCCAGGACCTATCTGCAAGGCAAGAAGCTTGGCCAAACTCCTACTACAGGAAAAGGGACATCCCTGCCAGGTTTCACATTTATTGATAGGTTTTGCTTTCAGATCACAGCCACATCTCTCCATGCAGCTGAACAGTTTGTGAACCCAAATACACCAGCTCAGGTGCAGGCTTACAGATCCAGCTGGGAGAAACTACATCAGGAGAGTTCTTTAGCATCCTACTCTCTCCAGCCAAGTGAGCAGCTCCTTACCGTCTCAGTGTTGCACACTGATACCAAGAGACTGTCATGCACCTGCTGCAGAGATGCTGAGATGTAGCTGATCTTAGCAAAGACTTTGCACTGAAAAAAAAGAGAGGAGTGAAATCAGAACCAGGTTTTGGGCAGAAAGCAACCACACGCGGTAGGCAGCCTTCTCCCTGAGCATCGTCAGGAAATTGCACAACTGGCCTGGTCACTATCCATTATTCCAGAGCATGAAAAGTAAAAAGTACAAACAAATGCATATCCACAGACTGCAAAAAAAGACTGACACGTGCTGTTTGCTTTCTGCTGGTAACGGCTATGTCTCCTCTTGGGAGCCAGGTAGCTGTGAAATGCTAGCAGAGACTGTTAGAAACTGCTTAGGTACAGTGTAAAGAGAAACACAAATTAGCAGAGAGCTCCTGAACGCCTCTTTCAAGCAGTCTTATACATGGGTGTGATGAAAACCTCCAAAATTGGGTGGGGTTGGGTGCCCAGCTCCCATGGCAGAGTCTGGGACTGGAGCCTGGGGAAATCCTGCTGTGCCAGGGCAGCAGGGCACGGGGGGTCCCCTGTCACAGCCCCCTCCCACGTGCCCGATAATCAGGCGACTCCAGAGCAAACACACACAGCCTGGACAACCAAATCTCCCTCTGGAAAAGGCAGGGGAGGTTTCCTTCACACCGTGGGGCTCATAGTGATGGAACATCATGGAGCCTCGCAACGGATCTCACACGCTGAAGCACGTCCTGCAGAAAGTGGATCACCGCATTGCTTTGCCATGGTTGCAGCTGGATTTTGCTGCCTTTTCCCCCCAGGAAGTATTTAGCCATGCCAGCTGAGGACTGTCAGCTATGGATTACTCCCCAAGAAAACCTTCCAGCCACTGTAAAGGATTTGACATACTGGTTTACACTGGATCTCAGTTTTTCCTCTCATTTTCATGCTGTACCTCCCCTCAGTCAGATTGTAAGATAAGTCACTCCTTTCAGACCCAGGCAATCTTTTGTTCCAGAGAAACCTAGGACTAACTTGCCATTCATTGCTGTAAATCATTAACATCAAGAATGCTGAACCACAAACCCCAAGTTTGGAGCACTTATACTGTGTTTAAAAACAAATTCAGCATCTTTCAAGACTTTCTCTGCATTACCTATAGGGTTTATCGCCTCACTAGATGTTATCACATTATTTCAAAATCTCCCGCAAAACACTTTCAGTCTTGAACGTCTCAGAAAAATTAAGTTCCATTTAACAGAACACTACAGTGCATTTTCCTTAACTACATATATATGAAAAATTATTTGGCAGAACGGTGAATACAAACAACTACGAAGAAAGTGTTACAGGAACCTAGAAACAAGATGAAGATTTTTCTTTTGCTCTGAGCGAAAAAAAAACAAACAACCTTGGCTCAGCAGCCAGCTGTCATCCAATTTGGAAATTACAGAAGATGAACCGAGTCCTTCATTAGTGCTCTCCCAGCCACTGTCGGAAGAAGGGAATCACACGGAGGTGCAGGCAGACCGCAAAGCCTGGCAAAAGAAGTAACGTAGAAAGGACAAACCTCCTTATTCTCTCTGGACAGCAAAATCACCGCCACTACCTGCCTGGACGTTGTTCCATTGCTCTACATACACGGGCAAAAGAAAAATCTCCTTTTTCTTTGTGGTGCTGAGTATCTGGGGTTGCATGTTTTGACTGCCCATAACTTAGCATGAACAGTGAAAAAATGGTAAATAATATTAGGTTTCTAAAGCCCTGGTTAGGCACCACTGTTCCCTGGGTGCTGAGCACCCAGGAGCTGACCAAGTGCCCAGTGTATCTGAAAACTGGTCTGTTTATTTTTTATGCCTATCTGGCACTTCAGATGTTGAAGTTTAAGGTCTTGATTTTGCAAATCCATGTCAGTGCTCGAGAAGACACTGAGATGACACAACTGCTCATGTACAAACTGGGAGAAAAAGTAAATACCAAGTATGTACTAGAGAAGAGGGGCTGGGGACCAGAAGGGGTCTGACAGCCTCACTAGAAGGGGTTCTTCAAGTATTCAGGTCACTAACTGAACACAAGAGTTGAAAAGCAAGCGGGCAAACACACTAGCTTTTGCCCTCAAAAGCATTAAATTCTTACCTGGACTTCAACAGCAATTCAAAGCTTCTCCAGCCTTGGAAATTACTTAAGCATGCACTGAAGCCCTGTTAAAATCCTAAATGTTTAAGTGTTCTCCTAGGCCAGGTCTTTAGTGAGATGCAAGGAGAAATGTGCTCATTTGTCCTGCTTTTCCCAAACCGCTGCACCCATCAACCACACCATCGCTAACAGAATAGTCTCTGACAGCCAGATCCTTACTCCAGCTACACAATTATTTATAAAGGTGGGTATTTCCTATAGACTTATCACTTTGTTTGATCATAAGCACAAACTAGGTAAGAATAACTTCTTAACAAGATGAGAAACACTAAATATTGTTGCCAATACCTTTCTTAACTCATGTCTTTCGCTTTACTGATTCCCAAACCAGATTTAGGAGTAAACTGGCAGTTGGGAAATACTGAATGCTGCTGTCTGCCCGGCACAGCATTTTCCAGTGGGATAAATGTAAAAATTAAGAGTCAATCGCATGGGAACACTCTGTTCCAAAAATCGTTAGGAGACACAGCTGGGTGCCAGCCATCCGGGTACCTGTTTTAGGGATGCTGGCACAGATGCTAACCGGAGGAAAAAGGGACTACATCAAACTTCTTGCTTTTTCTTCCTCTTGAAATGTTTCTTTCTGTCAGCAGGCTTAAATCAAAAGCCAGGCACAAAACTCCACAGAGTACCTACAGGCAGCAGGATGAATTCATGGAATTGTTTTCAAAAGAGCTATTTAAAGTGCTCCCATTATTGCAAATTTGTGTGACAGGCTGACTGACGCAGCTCCCCAAGCCCAGCCCAGCCCACGCCGTGCCAGCAGCTCCCTCTGCCCCCAGCACAGCTGCCCACAGCCCAGCACGGCTCCGGCTTGCATAAGGCTCGACTACTTGCAGATCCCATCCAAGTTGACCAGAAAGCCTTGAAGCTTGTACTTCAAGCAAGAAAGACCCAATTGGGTTCACTGCACATCTACATCACGGTCAAAATAGGATGTACCCAGCCCCAATGGGAATGTTTTGGAGACTCGGTCTGCTGCTGTTTGTGGCTGTAGTAAGAGCAGGCACACTGCTTGGAAGTGCTAACACTCTTTGTTTGCTTTGGAGAAGCAGACCACAGCAATGTCTATGTACACACCTACAGAAGCATGCGTGTAACTCCAAATTACTTCCTGCCCCCCAGCATCGCTAAATTAGGGTTAATCTGGTGTCTTGACCCCAAAAGGATCTCCATAAGAAATCTTCATCACCTTAGGGATAACATGAAGCTTGTTCAACCCTTTTACTCCAAACCAATGTGCTCCCTTGCCTCGACTTCCACAGGCAACCCCTGTTCCCTCCCTGCATCCCCCAAGACTCGGCAGCAGCCAAAGCCATGTCTGGTTGCAGAGGACCGACAACCGGCCAGGTGCCACAGCCAGGCACGGGCTTGCCAGGGAGAGGAGGGGAGCAAAGCCCCCACTGCCAGCAGCCCCATGCCAGCCGAGGGCCGCAGCCTCGTGGATCCACACTGGGGAGGCCGATTGCTGCTGGGGTCACCCCCAATTACTCCCTCCCATGCTCAGCCCCTGCCCCGCCAGGAGCTGCCCCTGAGCTGCAACCACCACTGCCACCCATCCCAGTCGCTTTTGGATTGGGTTCGTTTTTTTCTTTAAATTTAATTCAACTAAGACCCTGAATACTGATTAGATTCAAGCCCCAGCCTAACCCCTCCAAAGTTATGTAATCCCTGAAATCCAAAAAGCCTTGAAAAGCTTAAATGTGACAGTACTGGTGATGTCATGCTGCTGAAAGGTTACCATGGAAACCACTCCTACCACTGCCATATGCCTGTGGCGCTCTGCACCAGAGCGCAGCATCCTCTGCCGAGTACACAGTATCCCCAACAATGAAATTTGGGAGAACTGGGAAAAAACAGCTAGGGACACCCAGGTGCCCTTCAACGCCCTGCGCTCCTCACCTCACCCTACATGTGTGACAGCCAAGCTGCTAACGTGGGTCCTTACCCTTTGCAGAATAAAAGCCATCAGCACCTAAGGGACTTCCCCCACCAAAGAAAAATCCTACAGACAGCTGGCCCCGAAACCGGCAATGCTAAATCTCCAACAGCTTTTAAACAGCTCGGCATGGCTCTTCAAGGGACAACGCGGTCCTGGTTCCCCTCAGCCAAGTGCCGAGGCACATCCTCATCCCCACCTCTCATCCCAGGCAGCAGCAGGAGTCACATGTTGGCTTGTCCCAGAGCAGTCTTCGCTCTATGCCACCTCACGGGACTGGAGGGTCGTACCTGTTTTCATCACAAGGATGTTAAAAAACCAAACACACAAAACCAATAAAACAAGCAAAAAGCATTCCCGAGTCCTCATAGTGGCAGAAAAGAGCTTGAAAACGTTTCCCAAACCTGAAAGCAAATAAAAAGAACAAATCTACTGGTTTTAAAAACCTCCTTTTTTCCCCCCTCTCCTCTTAACTAACCTTATAATTCCTGTGTAACGGCAGCTGTAGGGCTTTGCATTCTTTTTTCTAAGTGGTAAAGCTTAATTTTCTGACGTATCTCCACCCAAGTTCACCCTCGCCTAGCTGATGAACCAAAACGAATGCAACAAATTAAACTTTGGGTTAATTTAAAATCCAAGCAAAGGGAATGCCTTTGCAGTTTTACTTCCCTCAAAGAAATTGAGAAATTCCCCCTATTAAAGGGTTCTGCATTTTTAATCATCTTCTCCGTCCAGGGCACTTACGACACACCCTTACATAAGGGCCATAAACCGATTTTGTGTGCTCAGAGATGTGAAACGATTTTGTCTGGGTTTGGTATTCATGTGTAAAAGTAAGAAAACGCTGGGAGTGTTTAGCTCAGCCCTAATTTCAAAGACCACCCCATCTAATTATGACTTTACTGTAGATCATACAAATTATGTCCACTGAAGCGCAAATGGCCAGAACTTCTACTTTTTTCTCCTGGAACTGCAAGGACTCACTAACTAAATGGGCTGAATCCTTTCTTACCAAATTTAACCTGCAGCTCTTCACCTTGGTTTTCTGAGCCAAATCTCCAGCACCCTGGGACCCCATCACAGCCCCTGTGAACAGATGGGGACCAGGGGTGTTGGAGCCTTACTCTTCGCAGCACCCATGTGAAGTGACACCCACTGTCGCCCCAATTACTTTCCAATTAACCACACATGGTTGTTTGACCACTAACTGCGAACTAGGCGGTAAGAATGGCTCCTACGAGAACAGCAAAGGAAAAAAATTACACAGAAGAGGGAGCAACTGGGGACCCCTCAGTGAGGGAGCGGGACAGGACCAGGGGATGATGCTGCACATGCATGGTCATGTCAGGGTGCCCCAGCCTGGGGACGCTGCCAAGTCAGTGGCCCCAACCGCCATGCTGACACCCACATCAGCCCCAGCATCCTAGAGGCATTTCTTCTCCATCGCCGACTGTCAAGGGACCCAAACAAAAGGACCTGGGTGGGTTGTCCAGGGATAACGTGCAAGCACCAACAGGGACAGCCTGGCAACACCTGCCTGGCTCGGCTGTTGTCCTCTGCTATTGGAGCCCAGGCTCAGCCGCGACAGCAACATCACAGCACAATACAACAGTGTTGGGGGGAGAGACTGTCCCACAGCGGTTTGACAAACGATTAATCACCCTTCGCGGGGAGATGTGCAGATCTGGTTTGTCCCACGTTGCATTTACCCTCCAGAGCAGTTTCCACTGAGAGGCTGGAGAGCCAAAAATGGAGTTTTGAAGAATGCATCGCATACACTTTGGCAAAACTAAGAGAATAGTCTCAGAAAGGCTTGAGGGAACCATCTTACGAAACGCACTGCTGTTTTCTCATGTCCCATGAAATCCCTGCCAAAAAGCCTATAGCACAATGCCACAAAACCAAATTACAATAGTAACATTTATTCAAATCAAATGATGAGCCTGTATTTTTGAGCTTAGCATAGATTCCCTTTTTTGGCATTCATGATTTTCATACTTATACACATGTTCCAGCTTAGTTACCCCCAAAACATTATCAAAACATTACTATTTCAGGACATGATGTGGGTCGAGTAATGCTTTCTGGTGGTACAATCATGAACTCTTCTGGATTCTGGGCTTGCTGCTTTTGACCGTATGCTTCCTGCCGACCAGACGTGATTCAGTCCTCATCAAAGAACTGAAAGGCACTATTTTCCACTGAGGTAAAAAGCGCATGGTGGTTTTGCTTTGTTTTCTCCTCTGTGTTCTCTGCTAGACCAAGTGCAGCTCTGCAGGTATTATCATTATTCAGTGTGAGAACAGGATGAGTGAAGCCACAACCAAAGACAAAATGGCCAACAGCAACCTGGAAATGAAGTCAAATGGTCAAGGACCACCAAAAACAACCAGGACATCTTTGGTAGCCACCTCACGTATGCTGGGCAGCCTGTGAGAGTCTGTCCCATGCAACATGGCACACATAGTTCTTTTGCTTTCACCTCCTCCCCTCCGTAAAAACATCAACCTGACCACCCATAGCATCCATGTCTTTTTGGTGTTAGTGCTCCAGCAGAGCTGCAAAACCTTGAAAATCATCTCAATTTCTGTGATCCTTTATTTATCACTGTTTACTGCGTGTGTTCCTGCAGCATTTCCAGGTAACGAGATGTTGTGTTATTCTGTAACTGCTAAAGGTCAGCTCTCATTTCCACAGCAATTTGGTTTGCAACTACACGTCACGTTAAAACATTGCTCACAGGTTTCATAGCTTGGTTTGCTTGCTGGTAGTTGTATTTCATTCAAATTCATGTTATAATTTCCAGCCAAGTCCTGAGGTTCTGGTTTTGTTTGTTTATTTTCTGGGCCTATGTGGACAAACACCATTGTTGGTTTTTTTAAACAATGAAACTTTGTAAACTTTAGTTTGTGATGAAAACATGTGGCCTTTGGAGCACAGGAACCCGGCACTGGTACCCAGGACCTCTTGAGTCGAGCCTGTTGGCTGCTATTGCCAAGTGATTCTGAATTTCTTCAACTCCATTTTAAAAGCAGATAGTGTTTGGGGATTTTTCTCCCTACATCACACTTTCCCCATCGGCTCCCCCTGAAGAAGACATGCCACTGCCTCCCAACATGCAGCAAAGCTCCTAAGTCACAGTGCATGCTCATCTCTAGCAAAGAGGAGGAATACTCGTGCTTGCTCCTCCCTGCAAGTCCTTTCCCAATGCTAACATGAACTTTGCAAACAATCACTGGTGGTTTCAGGTGAAATATTAATTATCTCCTTGGAAATCCAGGGAAAAACTTCCAGGAGTTTTTGCAGGTATATCTCTCAGTATTTTAAGCCAGCTCCACCAACTGATACCAGCTGCTTGCCCGAGTAGTGATAAATTTGCTTTGCTCCCAGGGAAGAGTCACTTCTCAATGCCCGTTGTTTCAAAGCTAATGTTCTGAACCATAAGGACTTACTTTCCCCTGCATTGTTTATTTTTTGCAACTCTCCAACCCATTTATACCATTTGTTCCTAAGATAGCCCAGCTCTCATAAACTATCATTTGGTGGTAATTTTTTGCAATCAGCAAGCAATATAATTAACTTCTCCAAGTCTGGGGCCTCCTTCTAGAGGAGCATTATTCCTATGGCACGCCTCATACAAAACAATGACATGCTGCTTTACCAAGAGCTCTAATCAAAATTCTGTCATTGCAAGCAAAAAGAAAAGGGAATGGCATAAAGAACCATGTATTTCTCAGAACAATGCTTTATAAAGAAGGATCTCGAAAATATCATTTAGCAAACTTAAGCAAAGCAAACTCACTCCTGCTCGATTTCTTCCAAACACAGTCAACCCAGTTACGAAACATTCAACATTTCCTTCCTTTCTTTGGGCTCCATGAAACCAGCAACTCCAGCAACAGAGGAATTCCCAAACTGCTGCTAATCCTAATAATCCAGAAAAGAGATGGGCTTTTTGATGTCTTCATGCACTAGCCCCACGGACCTCAGTGAGGACCACAAGGTCGTGCAGGCAAAGGGATGACCCAGACGTAGGGCAGGAGAAGCTGAACTCTGACTTCACCATGGCTTTTCTGCTCCATCCATATCCTCTCCTGGAAAAACAGCTTCAGAGCAAGCTCTGCACCCTCCCACAGCCAAAAACCACCTACAATGCGGTGCAATGCAGGCGAGGATCGGTGGTGTTGCCCAGCACGTGGGGACTGGGAGGAGAGAAGTCACTCTGGCTCTGGCAGCGACACTTCTACCACCACGGAGCTGGCAGCACAGAGGGAAGAACCAGAGTAATCTGTGTCCCACACAAAGCTTGACCTCCCGGAGATGTTTCAGTACATCACTGAAGCAGGCTGGCTTCTTCAGGTAGCTGCTGCATGGGGATACCTACTTGGTTTAAATATACTCTTCTTAACTGCAACTGAAGAAGTGATTTTAAGGCCATTTTATTGTCTTACTGTTCCCTTACAATTTAATTGTTGTACCATTTCTAATACTGGTAATGTTCTTCTGGATCTCGGGCTGAACTATCCATACACGGTTTTCACCGATTCCCACTTATTCTTCCTCTAAATATTCATGCTGGTAAATAAATATTTTGCCTTCCCATGCTAATGCATAATGTATAAATCAGCCCCAAACACAAAGAAACCTAAAACCAGTTCTCATAAAAAGGATTTAGATTTTTTTTTTCCATAAACAACAGCTGGCAAAGTATCTCACAAAAGAAAAAAAAAAAAATCAATCCCGCTTTGCTGATACATTTAATTGGCTCAGAATTTAATGCTCTTCCAAGTTGTCAGTGGCAGCCCATGTTTGTAGCAAAGTATTTTTTTCC
>NW_009595963.1:0-208 GCF_000690535.1 Cariama cristata | reverse complement strand
GTTCCCCCAGCCGCTAAAAAGAGTTTGAATAACACAGCTTTCACTGCAGTCATCCTCAGCCTTCAGACAGGAGTTTGCAGCTCGTGAACCACTTTGCAAGCCCAGGCCTCGTTCCCCTGCCTCCGGGGCTGGGGAGAGGCTGCGTCGTACCTGGAACCATCGCACCCGCACACAGACACAGAATCACGGAATCAATTAGGTTGGAAGA
>NW_009595962.1:0-289 GCF_000690535.1 Cariama cristata | reverse complement strand
TCTTTCTTTCTTTTTTTTTTTTTTTTCCTTGCAGAAAAAGAAACAAACCAATAATACCGCTAAGAATAAGGAAGACAGTTTTCTCTCCTGTCCGCAGAAACTTCTGCGGGATGTTTTCGTCTCCATCCCCCTTGGGAAGCGGGGACAGACAATGAAGTAAATAAAATTAAATCTTTCCTACAGTTCCCTGTGACTTGAGAGCCGGGCCGCATTACGGGGGTAGGGGTGGTCCTGGACGGTAATTGATTCATAACTGTACACCAGGACACCAGGGCAGAGCATCCCCGGC
>NW_009595961.1:4350-24127 GCF_000690535.1 Cariama cristata | reverse complement strand
AAAGCAAAGCAAAGCAAAGAAAAGAAAAGTAAACAAAAGAAAAGAAAAGAACACTGGGTCAGAGAAAACAAAAATTGGATCCAGTGAATTGTTTTACACGTTTGAAAACCTAGATAACCTCAGCCTATTTCCAGCCTAAACTAAGAAGATGGTACATCTCGTGCTTTTTTCCTGCAGAAGCTCCATATGAAGAATCAATTTCTATCACAATTCTTTTCATTAAGGGTGTTTTCATATGTTTTTTAATTGTGTCAGTTCTGTGCTTTAACAAATAGAGTCCAGTTCAGAGAATTTTATCACAGCAATATAAAGAATTTCTCTGGGTAGTTTCCCTGTTGTTCTGGTCATGACCTTTTGTAGCTATTGAGGGGATCTACAAGCAGGTAGTGGCTCTGAAGAACAATTAAATATCTAAAAAGTACAAAATGGTGAGTAACAGAAACTCACCAAAAATTGAGAGTCCCCATGAAGTACCAGTCCTTCTTTGAGGAGTAAAAAGAGAGTGAAGAAAACTGTCAAAAACTCTTCAAGAGCAGTTCACTGTTGTGAAAATCTGAAGCTGGAAATGTTGCCAAAGACAGTCTCTGCAGTCTGTCATATAAGCAGCAGTTAGGAATGTACAGCTGCCTAGAAGCATCTTCAAGTTTCTCACTTGGCTTTTGTGGGAGGAGAAAGAGTTTCATTCATAAATCTAATACTTTAGGTGTCTCTTGATTTTTCTTATTTTCTGTGCCATCCATCATTAAAAAAAAAAAAAATCAAAAAAAACCACTACCACAGAAAACTAGGCACAATGTTTATTTTAAACAAACTATTCCATGAATGAAGTTGTTTAAAGACAATTTATGACATCTTTCATCAATGTGATCTTCAGAGTTCCCAAAATTATGTACATAGCAGGTGTACAGGAATAATTTGCATCTAGAGCCAATGTACATATAAAGCACAAATAGGATTTTTTTATTACATAAATTTTTTTTGAATCTCACAGAATCAGAATCTGTGTGCCATGTGTCATAAAGTAGTAGGTAATAATAATTCACTTCAGTAAACCACCAGATGCAGTTTTGCATAAAACTTCATTATAGATCAAAAACCATTATATATCAAAACAAGTAAAAGTCTGAAGTGATAACATATTTCTTTTTGTCTAATTAAAGTGAGATAAACTCTTGTAAAGCAAATCAATTCTGATACGCTGCATTATAATCACTTGCTCAGTACAATAATCCAATTTGAAGCAATTGATCCAAGAAGATCAGATCAGATTTGCTATCATAGGATTTAAATTTAGATATAGAAGCAAAATAAATTTACTGAAGTTTTGTCAGAACTTGATACTAATCTACTAATAATATGTTAAATCTTCAAAGAGGAAGCCATCTGCTGTAAACACTGCTGAATTATCCAAAGATTTCAAAGACTTTCTCATGCCAGTCTCATTAGTGGGAAGATTAAATTGAAATTGTAAAAAATCCTTAATCTGTAAGAGATGTAGAGAACTTCCTAGAGACACACAAACAACTGTCAGAAAACCAGGTCTTGATTAAAATTATGTTCATGAGCTACCTGCTTGCTGGTCATTCAGTTTTCTTTCCAAACAAGGCATAGTGGTGTTTGTCTGTTATTAGCACTTTTGAGATGGCAGTTTATTTGAGCCATATCTACAAGATCTTTGCATTTTTAAAAAAATCCCCCAGAATACTTATTTGTGGTGAGAAATATAGACTAGACCACCTCTGAATGGGTCATTCCAGATCTCAGCTTTGGACTTCACTGGCAAAGTCAGGTTCTTTTAAATCTGCATCTATTTTTAGCCTCCAGAGCTAAAAAAAAGCTCTTTCACAGCTGTAATGGAAAGGAATTCAAAATTAGTTTGAATCAAATTTTGAAAAGTTTCATTGAGAACAGAACTAAAATCTTATGCAAAGATTTGTTTCTTATTTCTCCAATAGGCAAGACCAGACATTAGGTAAAATCAAAAAAAAAAAATAAAAAAATAAAAAAATCTTGACCACAAGCTACTCAGAAATTGAGTTCTATGCATATTATACATGTCAGCATGCATATTACAGCATGCATACTATACATATGCTTGAATTTGGATCAAAACAAAACATTTATTCTTCTTTCATCATACTACATCACTTCCTAGAGCTGACTTCAGTGATATTCTAAACAGGAAGTAATGAATGTTGCCTAAAGGGTTTGAAATATATGACAGATTAGCTCATTGTTCTTTCAAGCCTTGCATCCCTCCTCCAGCAGTGATCATATTTGAGAACTAAGAGGAAGGCAGAACACTTCAAATGAGGTTATCAGGTTTGCCTCAAGAATGTGAAAGCTGATTACCTTTCTCATTAAGCTACACAATTATATCTGTTACTACTGGTCATAAAATTATTCATCTGTTTTGTAAATCCAGCCAGTAGCTTATTTGTTTTATTAGGCTCCTGTAAAAAATGAATGTTGGTTTGAATAAACAATGCATATACAAATCATTTGTTTTATTAGTTCTACTATCTGAGAAAAGCAACAAAGTGACTCAGAGCTGTGGGACTCTGGGAGTTGTTTACTAACCTGTACTACTCTTCAACTGTTGGCGTTTAGATTAACTTTCACAGCAAAGAAAAATGGATTTACATTCAAATCACAGTGAGGAGGTGTTGGTTTGAGGATAGGAATCTGTGTTTCTTTACGGGGCCATTTACAGGAAACCAGGATTAAATTAAAATTAATTCATTAATTTAATTAATTAATTAGTTAATCTTTTGATTTAGCTAGATAGTGTTAGAGCAGGAGCCTTGAGGGCTGAGCTCCCCCAGCAGACCTGGTGTCACCTTGAACAAAGTCTTGGACACAGCTGGGGCAGCCTGAGTGGACCCAGACCCAGACCTAGACCCAGACCGAGACCCAGACCCAGGCCCAGATCCAGTCCCTGTCCCTGTGCCTGCCCTGGAGCACAGCCCTGCCACAGCATATCTCTGAAGGGATAGGTCTTACCAGGAATGCTAGGAGAGGCACAAGTCCAAAACCATAGGATTTCTGAACTGGCCTGACAAAACAGCCATTCAGTACCAGTGCTAGTACAGAACAGAACTAAAAAGTTTACTCCAGTGCTTTGATACCTTTGTTACCAGATACTGTGAATACTACACAAGGAATGCTTAAAGTTCATAGTCAGGAAATATTATGTTGTACTGCAAGTATATCTATTTCAAGGTTTTTCATGCTGAAGCATGTGATATGCTTAGAAACATCCCCTACCTGCCTATCCCTCAAAAAAAAAGGCCTTAGACCCCAGGATCATACAGAATGAAGCAATAGATGATAGATTAAAGGCAGATGGGGAAATGTAAAGAAACGTTGAAATGATGTTCAGCCTGACAAAAAGTGCTTTCTGTGCTCCTGATGCTTTTTACTGACAAGCAAATCATTGAAGAGTTTATTATAAAGAAGGGCATTAGAAGAGGAGAACAGGGCAGAGTGAATACTTACAGGCAGCTTTTCCTAATTATGAAGGATATTTAGACAAGTAGAAGTAGAAAATGGAAGTTGGCATCTCAGCCAGACTGGAACCTGGAGTCAATATTTTGACAGTGAATTGATGGGTAGTAAGGGTAGGTCAGGAAAACCTTTGAATGTTAAAAGAGGCAGCTTAGGTTTGATACAGTAGATAACGAGGAACCAGATGGTATGCAAGGAACTTTGCATATACAGAGAGTATTATGATCAACACAACAGACCGAAGTGATCACAAAAAAACGGTCCTTTCATAAGCATTCAGGATGGATAAATGTGGGACAGTGTCATGTTTCTCGAGCCTAGAGAAAAGCATTTTGCAAGGATGAGAGCTTGGATGAGACTTTCAGCTTTGTGGGTAGCTAAGGAGCTGCTTCTTGATGCCATTAGGTAGAAAAAATCAATAAGATGTAGAAATAGCTCAGAGAGGATGCTTGAGATGCTGTTCTGAATATAAAATGACATTCCAATTAGGTGACTGATTTAACCACAGAAATAACAGATTACCAAATCTCCAGATTAGATTCAAGACTTGTAAAATAGAAGCGACTATGGTAGTAATTCCAAATGGAATGAAAGCTCATCTCAGCTAAACATACAATATTAATATTAACATTTCTAATAATAAAGAATTTAATAGAAATCTTATTTAAATGTTGTTTACTACTCCTTACTATTAAAGGAGTTTCCTCATTTCCAGACTATATTAATCTGGATCTTTTCTAATATGTTAAAAAAGTGCTATAATCAAGTTCCCATTCTCCAGTACGTACTTACAAATTGATCCAGTCAATCTTCTTCTGTTAAAGCGAAAAAATGGTGCTTTTTAGCTGTTCAAGTCTTTATCCAAAAGATATTTTTTTCCAGTCCTTTAGCACTTAGCAGTATAGTCTAATTGATTGTAAGAGTTATTTCTGGACTGAGAAAATTGGAATAAACTGACAGTATCAGTGGCCAATAGGCAAGTATTGTACTTAAGACAAGGAAATCTTTTGACAGAACAGCTTACTTGTTGAAAAGTTCGAATGCTATCAAAAGAAGTCTATATGTGAATTTTCCTGAAATTAGGTGGATAGTTAAGAAATTTCAAACTGTTTTGAATTTTTAAAATAAATTTTAAAAATTCATTATTTGAACTGCAATTTTAAACTATGCTTCCTTAAATATAACCAAATAAATACTTAAGGATTAGAAAAGGAATTCAAGCTAAAATTGAGAATTGCATTTATTTTGATTAAAACACTTCAGCCCACCTTTTTTTTTTAATGAGTTGGTGAATAAGAGGAGGGCCACTTGCCAGGAGAACCACACTGAAGTAAGAAGGTGTTACTTCTCCCTAAACATATGCTCATTACTGACACAGGAGAACTGTTTTTCAGTAGCAGGTCCTTCTCTAACTGACAAGCCAGATTCAGTCTATTTTCCAAGTAGATGACCACTTAGTTTTCCAAGTAGACGACCGCTCAATTTGCCACCCCTGAAAAGCTGCCAGTGATGATCTACTAAAGGATATTTTCTGTACCTTTACTTTCCTTTCACTTGTTTGCAGGTACGGAATACTAATGTCTTCTGCAGAGCAGATTAGTAAAGTTCCAGTAATCTTCCCAGTCACTGACTGGAACACTTAATAGCTTTATATTATCAATAGGTCTGTAAATCACATTTAGAGCTAGTTTCCAGTTTCCAGTCGCCTTTGGAAACATGTAAGTTAATGGTTTTGGTTTTTTTATCCTATGCAATGTATAACGTGTTGGTTTGTACCATTCTTATTACTCAATTAAAACATGCAGTATCAATTCACATAGGAGTCTCTTATATTAACAATGTGACCTTTATCAACCAAATTTGTAGTCTCACACATATATACAATTATCAAACTAACTCTATTTCCATAAAACTATATTGATTGTCATTAATTGTATTACACTTCTTAAACACTTTGTTAATCAAGACTGTAGCAGTGCTTTTATTGTTTTGTTTCATGTTACTTTGATTAAGAAAGGAAGGTTGAGGTTGAAGGGGAAAATAAGCATACTGTACTAGAAATAATATTTATTTTTTTTTTTAAAAAAAAAGGACCTGTCAGCCTTGAGAGGACAAAAAACTAAAAGATGGAATAACAGTGGGAAAAAGCCCTTTGCTTTAAATTGTGAGGAATTGAGTGTTATGTAGTGAAATGAGGCAAAATTGATGCTTTAGAGTAGAAGAGTCTAGAAGACCAAAGTAGGTGCCAGTGAGTCAAGGAACTTTCTCCACTGCAGAAACAAGGCATGTAATGGAAAAGAAATGGAAGAAAAATAGGATTTCAATCTAATTGCTGTTGCTGCTCTAACAAACCTTCACATCCTTGGACACTGACTGTATATTAATGGTGAAAATTTTTGGTGCAACAGTAAATATGTCTCCTTTGATTGCATAAAGCAAGCAAAAAAGTCTGGATGAGGCTTTCTTTCAGCCTAAGGAAAGGAAAGGAAATGAAAAGAAAGGAAAGGAAAGGGGAAAAGAGGAAAAAAGAAGTTTCCTTCAGTATAAAATCTCAACATTTTAATCTGATGATGACTATAACCAGTACAAATTTTGCAGTTACCTTGATCTT
Source organism: Cariama cristata (assembly GCF_000690535.1). NCBI lineage: Eukaryota > Metazoa > Chordata > Aves > Cariamiformes > Cariamidae > Cariama > Cariama cristata. The sequence continues at coordinate 18,009 of NW_009595961.1, read as the reverse complement.
TAAAGTTGCATTCAGAATTACCAGCCTTTGATTCTTTGGGATTTTTTTTTCTCTTTTATTTAAAAAATCCCAACTCCCGGAGACATCTGAGGGATAGCATCAACTTCTATTTTTAAGACCCTGTAGCAGAAATTGCCTAGAAAATGTTACTGAAGTGTATCCAAGACCCAGAAGCCAGTGGCCAAATAAAACATTCCCCAAAATTCTTTATTATTTTAACAGTAGTAAAATAATTTTTCAGATAGTCTTACAAGAGGAATAAAGATTTGGACATTTTAATGTTTGAAATCAACTAATCTGTGCCTTAAACTCCTACCATTAACTCTTCTTAGCATGATTTTACTGTTATAACTGAGCAAGATACGGGTATGGGAACATCATTGTGTTTGGGTGGCTATAGCACCTTCATTAGCCAAACATTCATGCAATTTTAGCAACAAAATTCTCTCAGGTGTTCTGGACTGCAATGGCCCCATTCAGGCACCTGCAGAGCAAGGAAGCAGGGTAGCCTCACTAGCCTGCTGCTCACTCCCAGTGCCCTCGGTCAGGCCACCCAGTTGGGATTCACTCCGCAAGCTTTGCACCCACCACAGGCCTGGCACTCACCATAGGCAGCCCTCTCCTCCTGGGCTTTCACTGCAGTGCTGACCTTTTCCCTGGGCTGCCCTTCCCCTCACATTCATTGGGGCCGAATTGCACTCTCACCTCTATATCTGGGAAACTTTTAGCCCCACACTGCTCCATAGGCTCCTATCAATTGAGTGATGCAGCTTACTAGAAACTTCTTCCGGATTTGCAGATAAATCACATTGCCTTGCAACTGGAGTGAGCTCAAAACATCTGCACAGGCAGTTAATAGCAGTTACCATGGCTCCGGTGATGCACAGAAATGTATTAATCCTCTGCAGCTCGGTTGTGTGCCTGATCTGTAGATCTCCACTGTAAGCAAATTGACACAATTTACAGCTAATGATGCCAGCATTACATGGAAATACAAATGCAGTGATCAGGTATAATAACACAGTTTTTGCCTATTTTAATGAAAACTACAGGCTGTTAGTTCTTTGAATAGCAGTGTATCAGACTGAAATCAGAATTTACTCAGAGCTAGAGCAAGCCACTATTTCACCTTTGCCATATCACCTGAGTAGAGCTCACTCACTGCCCATTGCAAGCACTTAACCCCTTCACTGTATTCTATGTTTGACACTGCTAGCTAAAAAAACAGGAGGACAATTGCTGCTGTATTCTGATAATTTCAGTAAAAGTCATCCATAGTTTTAATATCCATAACTTTAATACTGCATTCTCCTATTCTCCACAGAGATGAAAGTGACCTGCAAGAATACTTAGCTGTATCCATACTGTTTTGAGATGACCACAGAACAGCTCATAAAGGACTAAGATGCAGGCTACAAAACAGACAGGAAACACAGAAAAGTAAAGAATAGAGCACAAAACCTCCTATTGTCTGTAAAATTTACTCCAGAGAAAATCAAGTCAAGCAACCTTACAACAAATGCTAGACAGCTTTACATTCCATGTTCATTTGTGTTCTTTTATACCATTTCAGAGATTTTGGAGTCATTCTTTGACAACAGACTTACTGCTAAAGATAATGTCATGAAAAAGACATCTTCTGCACTTATATTTTCTTTAATATACATGTTTACTTTAAAATAGAAAGAAATCCAAGATTGTTAAATGCATTTTTTAATTAAGTAGTATGGCATAGATGACCATTTCAGAGCAGATTATGATTTTAAGTCAGGATTCCATTAGGGAGTCTAAAATTGTGGTCTTGTGCTATCCCATGTTATTACTACACAATGACATCTTAGGCACATTGCTGGAAAATGCTGACTGTAATATCTCTTGCTAGATCTTTTAGACACCAGAACTAGATCTCTTTCAACTGACTTCACTAGGATTTGTATCTGGCACTACACAGCATTTCTTATTAATCAAAGTATTACCTACAGTCAGCTTAACATGTTCAATACATGAATGCTGCTATTCACATTCAACATTCAAAAATTATTGTATCAGTTGCTTTAAAGAATGCGTGCAGCAGAAGTTCTTCCCGTGACGTTCAGCTCATCCGTAACACTAGCATGCTTTATTTGCCCTAAGTTGGACTGGTGGAGTTTGCTGTGCAACTCAGGCAATATAAACATGTGTAATGATACATTTGTACATACACGAAGACTAGAAGGACATTTTCCTATTCCTACTTCGGGTTAAATCTAAGTTTTAATAAGGACAGATAATCTAATTCAACTTCACTAAAAAGGTCTGGAAGCTATGGCACCCTCACAGGGCCAACAGATGATTAGTTAATAATGGAAAAGCTACCAGCTACTGAGATCAGTGATTATTAGAATTATAGTGAAGCACGATAATAGAATCCAAGTGAGTAACTGAAAAAATATTGAGAACCAATGATGGAAGGACCTCAGATCACCTGGCAAGAGTACAAAGTACTCTTATATTCTGAAGCCAACCTCTTCTTCCTCACAAAGCACATTAAAACCTTGTCATCATTACTTTCTACTGCTGCCTCTTTCTCCAGAAGGCCTGTATGAAGCCAGTAGTTCGCAGCCCTCTGCATTTTCATTGCTACATGTCCTTGAAGGAGGAGTAACAGAGAACCACCTTTCTGCTAGTGTGCATCTGTTTAATATCAAGTTTTCAGGAAAGTATTTTTTTTGAAGGTCGTTCATTTTCCTGTGTTTGCTATGAGTTCAACCAGTAACTGTGAGCTACGTGTACATTCTAGAGAGTTTTAGGAGGCAAAGCAACATAATGCGTTGGAAGTCATGGTTGCTTTCTCAATTGCTTGTAAAAGCCATTCTCCACTGATGGTTAAAGAGCAGGAACTGCATCGGGAAATCAGGGCAGTTAGTAGACGTAGACAACTTGATTCCTGTATCTGCACCTTTTCCCCACTCATACCTTTTATATATGTGCGTGGTTTTTTCATCTACTAAGTAAAAAATAGAAAGATATGTCTAATTAAAAAGAAAATATTTACCAACTGTATTGAGCCTGCATGGCAAGGTTTTGGTAGCGGGAGGGCTGCAGGGTTGGCTTCTGTGATAAACTGCTAGAAGCTTCCTCCATGTCTGACAGAGCCAGTGCCAGCTGGCTCCAAGATGAAGCCGTCACTGGCCAAGGCCAAGCTCATCAGCGACGGGGTAGCACCTCTGTGTTAACATATTTTAGAAGGGGAAAAAAACACTGCATAGCAGTAGCTGGAAAAGAGGAGTGAGAATTTGTGAGAGAAACAGCCCTGCAGACACCAAGGTCAGTGAAGAACAAGGGGGAAGTGGTGCCTCAGATGACACAGCAGAGTTTCCTCTGCAGTCCATGGAGGCAGACCACAGTAAAGACCATGGTGAGGCACATTGTCTCCCTGCAGCTCATGGAGGTCCACGCTGGAGCAGATCCCCACCTGCAGCCAGTGGAGGACCCCACACTGGAGAAGATGGATTCCCGAAGGAGGCTGGGACCCCGTGGGAAGCCCACGCTGGAGCAGGCTCCTGGCAGACCCTGTGGCCCCGTGGGGAGAGGAGCCCAGGCTGGAGCAGGTTTTGCTGGTCGGGCTTGTGACCCCATGGAAGGGACCCAGGCTGGAGCAGGTTTTGCTGGTCGGGCTTGTGACCATGCAGGGGACCCAGGCTGGAGCAGTCTGTGCCTGAGGGACTGCACCATGGTGGATAGGACTCAAGGGGGAGCAGTTCATGAAGAACTGCAGACCGTAGGAAGGACCCATATTGTAGAAGTTTGTGGAGGACTGTCCCCCATGGGAGACACCCACACTGGAGCAGGGGAAGAGTGTGAGGAGGAAGGAGCAGCAGAGGCAACATGTGATGAACTGAGTATAACCCCCCATTCCCTGTCCCGCTGCGCTGCTCAAGGGGAGGAGGTAGAGAGAATTGGGAGTGAAGTTGAGCCCAGGAAGAAGGGAGGGATTGGGGGAAGCTGTTTTAATATTTAGTTTTAGTTCTCATTACCGTACTCTGATCTGATTGGCAATAAATTAAATTAATTTCCTTGAGCCAAGTCTGTTTTGCCTGTGATGGTAACTGGTGAGTAATCTCCCTATCCTTACCTCTCCCCTGTCCAGCTGAGGAGGGGGATTGATAGAGCGGCTTTGGTGGCCTGGCATCCAGCCAGGGTCAACCCATCACACCAACTGAAAATGAAATACCACATATTGAGGGATTACACCAGTCTAGCTCCTTTTTACCACAAAAAAACAGACAAAAAATGTTTATTAATATTCATGAGACCTCAAAGGATGTTTGTTTCCAAATTGCAACTGTGTTTACTAAGTAAAACTCATATTCACACCCTAATCCTGTGGTGTGTTTAGAACATTTACTAGGAGTTGCTGACATGCACTGGACTCATCATATATATGACTCCTCAACAACCTACACCCATCAGCTCTGGTGATTCATTTGAGTAGACAATGCTTCTCCTTTCTAGGTATCAGAAAATTAATATCATCAGTTATCCTCATGCCCCTATCACATCATAATTCTGAAGAGCAGAAACTGTAAAGGTCACAGCTTAAGTGCTGCATCCAGTTCTGGACCCTGCACTTCAAGAAAGACGTTGAGGTTCTGGAGCTAGCCCAGAGAAGGGCAATGAAGCTGGTAAAGGGTCTGGAGGGTAAGTCGTATGGGGAGCAGCTGAAGGAGCTGGGGTTGTTTAATCTGGAGAAGAGGAAGCTGAGGGGAGACCTGATCGCTCTTTACAACTACCTGAAAGGAGGTTATAGCAAAGTTGGGATCGGCCTCTTCTCCCAGGCAACTAATGACAGGACATAGTCTCAAGCTGCGCCAGGGGAAGTTCAGGCTAGAAATGAGGAGGCATTTCTTCACAGAAAGGGTCGTTGGGCATTGGAATGGGCTGGCCAGGGAGGTGGTGGAGTCACCATCCCTGGAGGTGTTTAAGACTGGATGTGTCACTTAGTGCCATGGTGTAGTTGACATGGTGGTTTTAGGGCAAAGGTTGGACTCGATGATCTCAGATGTCTCTTCCAATCAAATCGATTCTGTGACTCTGTGAAACAGCAATGAAATTTTAGGCCAACCTCACCAGTGGTATGTCGAGAGACAAGCAATTTAGGGTCCTGTAAGTATAGATGGTACACCATCCTGTTGGTATAAGATTTCAGTGGTCTGCGACCGATGTTTCACTGTGAGTGTTACTAAGTCCCACTTGGCTTCTCTCTAAGAATTGTCAGTGACAGGTGCTTCACCATCATCCTCTGTGGTTTCCATTGGGATTTTGAGGAAGGCCTAGATGAGGCTGGAAAACAGAGCTGGAAAAATCTCTTTTATATGTATGCTTACCAGCAAGATAGGTAACATAATAAGTAAAAAAAAAATCTTTTGGGACTAATTTATGGGAAACTATTCATGCATTGAGGATGTGGACTGCTTACAGATCATAGTTGGTGCTCTTTTTTATGAAACTGAAATATAATTCAGTTCAAATTTCTGCATTTAAACACTGACTGTGCTGGACAACATTAATATTTCACAGGCAAATACAAGGATGTTGAAACTCATCTGGGAGAAAAGGTAAAAGTTACATCAAGTCTAAATTATGCTCCATAAGGTTTGACTCTGGATAACAGGCTCCAGCAAGTCCATAAATCTTACTAGCTTTCATTGACCTGATGGAGTTTCTTTGGCTCAGCAACAAGGGAAGTCCATGCAGAAAGCAGTTCATTGCCTTTATTTCCAGAAGCGTGCGGTCCCCATATACACAGCCCCTAATGGTCTAAAGCCCAAACTTAAACTCACAGCATGCCTGCAGTGTGTCATATTCCATCAGGAGCCAATGTGCAAATAACATATTTCCATTTTTAAAGTCTGAAAAATGTCACAAAAAGCTTTTGGCATTTACATGACTCAGACAATCGCACTTACACCCTCTAATTCTCTCTGCAGATAATTTCTAATGTTCAGTATATAACCACAGCAGGAAATCAGGAATAACTATTAAAGTAAAAACTAAAGTTCTGCAGCATAGCCATTAAAGTACACCAGGCTACAAAAGAGAGTCTATTGACAGTTACTATTTGAAAAGTTAAAATCAAAATGTAATGCACTTAAACCACAAATGGTCTTTATACACATAAATGTTGATGTACCAAAATCCAGCTCTGCATCTTGGTACAAATTAGTGCATCTGTGTAAGTGAGATTTTGATCTGTTTCTTTATAAAAAAGAAATCCAACAGAAGTAGCTCTTTGTCCTTTTTCCATGTATCATTTCTTTAACTACCATATTCAAAAAAGTGTGATAGTCTGTGTTTTCTTCCTTTAGTACATTAAAAGACACAAATTAACAATACACCGGTTTCATATCTGGACCTGATATGAAGACATAAGTCACATTTTGAAACGGGAGACACAATGGTCAGTTGTATGAACTCATAGTGACAATGCAAAACAAGACTCCAACAGTCTGAAATCTGTCATGATGACAGAGGAAGCATAAAGGAGAATTGTCATTAGCAGAATGAAATATGAGGGAAAACAAGCTTCTGCGAGAGTGCTAGCAGGAAACACTTCTTACAGGGGTGTGGTTCCAGGACTGGATGGGAAATACCAAATGAAATACAGTCACTTACTCAGTTTGGGAAGAGTTTGTAGGCATCAGTGTTCTCAAATCTTCTTTCTAAGAAAAGAAATCAGAAAAACAGGGCAATAGCTGAAGAGGGATTGCAAAATGAGGGTGGGGTGCATGGTTTGGTGTGTATGTGCACATACATAGAAGTGGTGCACACGACAGAAGAATGAGTATAACTTTACAGCTGTATTGCTATTACTGCCATTCACCAAGCAAAACACAACAGGCACACTTCAGAGAAAGCAGACTTCAGTTTTCCATTTTTCAAACAGCCTCATGTATCCTCTGCAATTGCCCAATATGCTTCTGCTGTCACATATTTTCTGATGAAAATAGGATAAGGTCTATAAATTCTAAGTCTCACACTACTGTTCTGGATTTTTATGAGGAATTAATGAGGATGCTTTTACATTAAGATAGAAAAGGGCTTGAGAAAATTTTGAAAAGTTGAACTTCAGTTTAGGTGCCTGGCAAGCAGAGAATTTATTTATTTCTGAAAAGGAACGACTTACATTTTTAGGCAAAGAGTACTTTAAGCATGTAAGAGATGCCAGGCATCAATTTACTTTATAAAGGTTGAGCAGTGTGGAAGAAACAACAAAAGCATCAGGAAAATAATTTAATTTCCTCAGTGCTTATTCAGATAATTTTCTTTTATGTGTTGACTAGCAGCATGACTACTATAAGCCACTGGCGACTGAATTGACACGTAAAATAGAAAAGTAATTTGGTTACTCAACTTATGCAGAAAAGATCATCACCATTCTCAAAACTGAAGTAGAAGAGAGAAGTTAGGTATATGACTAAAGTTCCCAAATGTCAAAATAGTAAATTAACATCACTGATATATTTGGCAGCCATTATTTAGCATTCCTCAATTGTCTCAGTTTATTAGCAGTAACACTGTTTAATTCCCTGTTCTCTGTGAAGGATGTCCAAGTGGGACTTGTTCCAAACTTCACGAACAGTATAGATGAAATTTGGAATTGAAGTTGGAGTGTTCCAACAGAATTTTGCAGTTTACATGGCAAACCTTTTTCTACAACTCATGACAGAAGTGTTTTCAATTCCTGTTTGGAATGGAAAAACCTTTAGGAAGAGAAAAGCAGGTTGAAAGAAGGAAAAATTAGAAAGGGTGTAGGACAGAAACAGCTCAGCAACATGCATTACTTAGCAATTGTACTATGTAAGAATTGTACACAATGTTTCACAAGTGCAGAGAAGACAGACACAGGATAGATGCTCCTCGATCTGTATATTGCAGTCAATGTAGGCATTGCTTCTCGTTTTGACAATTGACACAAATTCAGTTGCCACCATGATGCTAATCTTCATTCTGAAAATGTCTAATGTGAACAATAAAGGCATAGACCAAGGCATTGTGATTTTAGTTTAAACCAGAGAGATTTAATTTCTGGTTTCCTTTTGCATTTGGAGGACTCAAATCACAATTAAAAAAAAAAAATAAAAATAAAAAAAAAGGGCAAATAGAGTAAAACCTAAGCTTTTCCTGATTTATGTTGTCTGTATGGTTGTTGGAAAAGCAGAAAAGCTGGCGCATTTGTGACTAGGAGATACACCTCAAAAAATAGCACAGCTTAAAACAAAGATCTTTTTGACTTTATAAGACTGTTACTGTCTTTACACTATAGCTATCTCATGAAAGCATTGATCATTCAAAAAGAAGCACGGGGGTTGAAAGGCTTTAGAAATTAGGTTAAAAATACCAGGCTCCACAGTACCATCCTACTCTTGTAAAAACGTGCTATATTGCCAGTGTCACGAAGTCATGACTTTCTGACCTGGACATCTACCACCTAAAACATACTTGTTCTTATTCCCAGGAGACCAAAATTGGATAAGGCAAGAGGAATTTCTTAATACAAACTGAAAATAATGAATTCAGTAATAAGCTTGTGAGGTAGTTAAATATGTGTGATTTCATAAGTGTCAAAAAAGCTATGTATGAAAATAGGTTAGTTTCCAAGACAGTATAAAATCACAAGTTAGTAAATGTCAAGAGGGGAAACAGGTACAGAAATTGACACTAGTGTGCAAACTATAGAAAACGTGCAACTATGCAATATCAAGCATAAAGGGTGTCAAAGAATGTGTGTTCATAAGAAGATTACTTTAGAGAAGAAAATAATGGTTTTGATATAGTTCTTGCATTACCTTACTGTGTAATACTCATTAGAGACACTCCTCATAACACTTTTTATTGCTGGAACATTACCAGAGGTAAATTCAGAAACAATCCCAGAGTAAAAGGACTGTACGAAGCTTATGATAACGGTGACAAGCATCGATTAAATAAATTTTTGCACACAAGTGAGCATTCTGCCACTAATCATAACATAACATAACCCCAAATGTTTAGCTGATGTTAAGCCAGAAACACAAAACTGTTTGGTGGTTTGGTTTTTTTTTATTGACAGTGGTAAATAACAGAACTGTTTGTTCATATAGAATGATATGAATATTTATTATTTAGTTATAGTAATTCCAAGTAATACATAGCCCTGAAATAATACAGCTCGAAGACACAGAAGTCTTAACTGATCAATCATCCAGAATGATTTATAGCAAGGCTGGTAAAAATTTAAATGGAAATAACAAGTCAACTGACCTACAATTTTTAAATAAATAATTCCATGAATTTGCAGAAAGCAGAGAGAACTCTGAGGATTTAAAGACTGCATCAATTATATGAATCTTCCTACCAGGAGACTTGATCCTTTAAAAAATAAATGCATACATAATTTTATACAGGTGGATATTTCTAGCCATATGGAGAGAAAACTTATGTCAGAAGAGTTGAACAGGCAATCTAGCATGTTTGGAGCAGGTTTCTATGGATTCTGGACACACTAGAGAAGAAAGGAAGGATCAGTAAGTAAAGTTTGTAACACACAGTCATAAAGTTACAACTTTTTAAACATTTCATTAGGTGTTTGTACGCCTGATACTTGTCTGCCACCCACTAAGTTTGGAGTATAAACTCATTCAAACTTACCTGAGCAGTAAAAAGCAGAAAGGTAATGAAGTCATATGGAACCGAGCACCTTGTTAGAGAAGAGTGAGGGACTCGTATTCCAGCATCCTCAGGAATAAAGCAGCAGGGACTGAGCCATTCACTCTCCTTCAAGCCTGGTTGTCCAGAAAACACACTCACATGCCACCAGATACCCTCAGGAATATGGGAGGGCAGTGAGTAGCTATAACAGTCAGAAACAGTTTAAACACAAACCCATGCAAAGCCAGATACCATTAGACCCAGCGTAGACAGGAGAGCTGTTAAAAAAAAAAAAAAAAAAAAAAAAAAAGTGTATATACCTACTCTTCCTTTCAAACTCAAGATGCAGTTGTTCAAATTATATCATTTGGACAGATTAGCAAACTCAGATCTTTACCATTAATACAAGGGACTGCTTCTAAATATCAGTGACAAGGTCAGGGCTAGGTGAAGAAAGAATCATGACTAAGAAAATGCACAGAGTCATTATCTGGCATTTTTTGTTCAGTTCTTTTCTTTCTTTTAAACAAGCAGCAGGGTTATATGACAAAGTCATCATTGACTGCAGTTTTTAAAACATGCCTTATCAAAGCAAAAACAATTTATTATGTTTCTGACATTATTTCATATGGGAAAAATGATAATTAGCTGTACCAAATTATCACCTGTCTCAGGGTACCAATTTCAGCTGTTGTTGAGTGCTTGTCTCAGTTGGTCTTCCTTTCCCATATTCTGTGAATGACAGTTTTTAAATTAACAGCAACTTTATATCATACATAAAAGACAACTGCAAAAATAAAAACCACACAAACATGTTTCTGGTTGAAGAGTTTGACCACATTGTGATTCAAAAAAAGAGCAGTGTATAGCTTGCACAACCTAAGGGCCTCATGAAATATGCCATTTCTCACTCCTCAAGACGGAGCAGCTATAACTCACAGCTTAAAGCAAGGTACTCACAAGCTTTCACACACAGTCTTTGGCACAACATCCTAAAATATTGGTTTTGTCTCTTTTTACTGTCAACTTGCTGAAGAATAAAATTCTTTTTACAACACAAAATTTAAGAGATGACAATATATTTTTTGCTCTAGTTTGATATCTTCAGCCTCTGACAGTGGCTTTAATTTATTATAACAATTTCAAGGGGCTACATTTTAGCACTGAGTGCCATAAGTTAACACTAGACACAGAAGCCTGCCAACCATGATTCATTATGAAAGAGGTGAGGGGTTTTTTCCTTATATTTTTCTGGTCTTATGATGCATGTGTCCTTTAAAACAAAGTAACTCAATATTTTGTGACTCTTAAGCAAGATTTTAATCAATAGACATTTTTTGTCCAACATGCATCCGACATGGTTGGGCTGGAACAGGACAACTTCAGATTCAGTCCAAGAGTGTATGAAGGACTTTGCAAAAAACTTGCAGCCAGTGTGGTAAAAGCCATTTAAGACAGTGAGTTAAGGAAAGAAAAGAAGAGAAATGAGAAAACAAATCAAACAGAGCAAAAGTAGATGGGAAAATTTCTAAGGTAATCTGAGTCTTTATGCAAAAACAGCCATGGAATGCTCTAAGTGGAAATAGCTATTTTTTTCTGCTCTTCAGGGCAGGAATGTGGGATGAAGAATTACTGAAGTAAAAGCCCTGATGTTACTGAACTGCCTTCTGGAAAGTGACACTTCAGTTACTAAAATGTTAAGAATTTAATTCCTACTTCCTCTCATTCCCAGTGTGGGCAGCCACAGTCTGCACAAAACAATGAAAGTGTACATTGGCCAGTAGTGATTAAGAAAAGATGTTGACAAGAGAAATATAATTTATTCTGCTGTGACAAGAAAATGAAGCCTGATTACCTAACCAGAAAGACAGTTTAGAGTAACACCGTGGCAGCAGTCTTTCCAGTAGAAAGAGTTTGGATGACAAAATACTTTTAACGGATGGATTTTGACTGTACCGCTTGTCCCTACAGGACAATGCTGAGATGAAAGCCATTTTCTCCACTACACAGTAAGAATTTTTATGTAAACATCAACCTGCATTTTTATTTTAGCTCCTTAGTGACACAAAGATAGAGGAAGCAGCCACAACTAAGGAGAATAAACTAATACAGGTTGTGAAAATTATTCTACAGACAACACCACATACTGTGTTGTGTTAGCAAGAGTGTAACCAGCAGGTGGAAAGACCTGATCTTTCCCCTCTGTGTGGCATGGATGAGGCCACACATGGAGTGCTCTGCACCATTCTGCACTCCCCAGCATGAGAAGCACATTGACTTACTGGAGCTAGACCAGTGCAGGGCCACAGAGGCGTTTATGGAGCTGGATTCCCTGCTGTAGAAAAAGAAGCTGAGAGATCTGTTTTTTTCAGCTGGGAGAGGATAAGTCTAAAGGGGACCTTACAGGTCTCTGGAACTACTTAATGGGAGGACATAGAGAAGAAAAGAGCCAGGCACCTCTTGGAGATACATATTGGAAGGATGGGAGGCAACAGTCACAAAATGCAAAAAAGGAAATTCTAATTAGACATTAGAGGTGAGGTTAATTAATACTAATCACAGTGAGGTTATTCAAACACTGAAGCAGGGGCCCAAAGAGGCTGTGAAACCTTCATCTTAGGACATATTCAATCTTGACTCATCAAAGCCCAAGGCAGGTAGGTATAGTGGGCCCCAACTTGAGCAGGAGGCTGAACTAGATCATTTTTGGACATTCCTTCCAACAAAATATATTCTAATATTTTACTCTATGAATAAATGAGGAAAATACAAGATGCATAGGGGCAATAAGCAAACAAAACAGGCTTTGTCAATCAATTTAATCATACATAATTACTTGCCCAGCTGTGTGACAACCACCCAGTTTAATCTTACCCTAAATGAGTTTTAGGATGTGAATTCTAAATCATATCAAGACTCTGAATCTTCTCAGACCTGCCCCACATTAAGTATATAGTGCTATGTTACTCATCAGACTGACAAAGCCTGTAAATCTCGGCAAGTCCACACATGATTTAAACATGCATAGAGTTATGATCTCATCAAACACCATACATAGGACCTAATAATAAATACATATTAAGATTAGAAATCAAGATCTGGTTTCTCTTGTCTTGTGTTTTCTAGTCACCATGAGTTCCCATCGTGAATTGTGTGAATCTAAACTTAACAAAGCTGTCTTCTTAACAGGCAGAAATAACAACATATATCTGTTCTGGTTTCATGAAAGCAGATCCTTTGGCATCAAGGTTGAAATATTTAATTAGCGATAAATGTGGTACCACCATAGGACTTTGAAAGAGAATCTTGTTTTCTGTTTCATTTTTCAGTTACATGGATAGGGTTCTTTTTATTTCAGTTTGTCTGGCAGTTCAACAAACTGTCTTCCTCCTAAACTGGTTCTTCACATTTTATATCTATCACTTTCCATCCATTTCTACTATAATTATTGCCCAGGCTTTTATGAATGACTCATACAGAAGTAACATCAAACATATGCACTCACTTATGCTGTTTTATGAAGAACCATTTTGTTGGTTGTTGACATAAACATTTGTGACAACCTGTTAGAAAATTAAATTTGTCCAACAAAGTTCATAGACAAGAGTCTATCAAAATAGCCATTGACAGGTATGAAAAAAAAAAAAAAAAAAAAAAAAAAAAAAAAAAAAAAAAAAAAAAAAAAAACAAAAAAACAGAACAGAACAAAACCCTTATGTAATTCTTTCATATATTTCAAGGGATGGCAAACTCTTTCAAGTTTGTAGGTCAAAGGCTACATGTAGGGAGCAGAGTGTCAGTCAGCAGAAGAAATGGTGCAGAGATCCAGACAAAGTTTCATGTTTCCCCTCACCTCACTGCTGATCCTCAGTTGCCTTTTTTGATAAAGGGATGTAATAGGAAACAGGTTTAACTGAGACATAGGGGGAAGGCACAGCAACAAAGGAAGGATGTGAAACAGGACACTGCCTGACACAATACAACAAAGGA
>NW_009595961.1:0-4336 GCF_000690535.1 Cariama cristata | reverse complement strand
CCCAGCTGTGACCATCCAGAACAGTGTGTTGGCTACAACACGTGGTTTTACGGCTTCACACAACTTTTTTCCCCTTCCCCATAAAATAACAGAGGCCAAAAGAGTCCTCAGCCTAAATTATAGCTGTGAACTGTTGCTAAATACACCTGAGGGTGCTTTGACTAGTGCAAGAACAGAGCACCTCTGACTGCATTGCAGTACCTAAGGTACACAAGGAATAGAAAGGTATGGGCCCCTCAAATCACATTCATTCTCGGAAAAAGAATGGAGCTTTAGTTTTTTTTATATATTTATAATGCAGTCTTCTTACACCATTCCTTTTCTCTTCTTTGTGCTTTCTTTCACTCTTTGCCTCACCTTTTTCCTTATATTATTCAGAATAAAGTACAGACTTATAGGGATGATGAGCACTCACACCAGTAGAAACTAAACTGTACATGCTTGCCAACTGCCAAAATTTTTCTTAATCTTTCCTCTGTTTTAATTCATGGTGAATGTGAGCTATCATGGTCACTTATGTTCACTTTCATGTCCACTTAAAGCAATGCTTTTAAAAAGTGCCATACTCCAAAGACATTTTCCAACTACCAGATTCCCAGTATTCCCAATTAATGTTAGACTCCATGTACACACTCATAATCCTTTCTGCATCAGCCCAGAAAAATAGTTGCATGCAATTTTAATGATATTTTACCATATTTTGCTAGAATGTTTAATCAAAACCAACATTCATTAGGAGGGAAAAAAATGAGATTTTTCCTTCACGTAGCTACATAGTACACACTGGCATATAACAACTTGGTAAACCACACTTGTTTTGTTTTGATATTTACTTTGGCAGCCTATAAAGAGCACAGAATGCACTTACTTTCACACAATAGTTTAGACAGATATGTAATTGTCATTCTATATAGTTCTGATCTATATCTATCAAGCTTCAGACAACACACAAATCTAATCAGGCTGCATGTCAGTATTTGGAAAATGCTACGGACCACTGCTACAGTGTTACGTCAATACTGATATAATAAAGTTATAAAGTCATATCAATACAAATACAGATTTTTTTCTGAAACCACACTGATTATAGTATCCTCAAGGACTCAAGAAATACAATTGTATTTCAGATTGTCTCAGTGAACTTCAATGTCACCATCCTACCAGCAATGTTCTAAAATGCATTGAAATCAAAGTGGAAAAACTGGTTTTACCACATCATAAAACTGTCACTCATTTTTGTTTGTTTGACAGTCTTTTTTTCAAGAGAAGACCACACATCAAATAAGCAAGAAATTTCAAAGTATTCTCAGGGTGTCTTACAGTAGACCACATAACATGGTCTAATGTCAACCATAGGTCATACCTAAGTTAAATCAATTCTATTCATTTCCTCATGTACTTACATGAGCCAATCACTCATAAATGTGAAAGGAAAGGGAAATTTTAAATGCAAGACTTAGATCACCGCTTCTGAAATGGTGCTAATGTACACAGTGACACTTTCAAAGATAAGCAAAATGTGTGTTCATCAAACAACAAAACAATGCCAAGCAACAGTACATAAAAGGAAAGAACAGGTCCAGTTTTCCTCTGATTTCTGACATGCATAAAACATCAGAGAAAAACCTGTGAAATTCAAAGATATGATGTAAAACCCTTACAAAGCAATGAATACCTGATCTCTTCGTAGAATCACTAATGAATCTGAACATCTACATAACAGTAACTAAGCTCTTGGTAACTGATTTTTGTTTTTCCTGTTTCATGAACCAACACTTACAATGTATTCCATCGTTATTTAATTGGTACTCACAAAACTTCTCCACCCTTTCATTATCTCTGTGTTTTCCCAGTGCAGACCCAAACTTCTAAGAACTACCGCTAGTAAAAAAACTGAGAAGATACACTGGTTTTAAAATATCTAGAGAAGAACTACAAAAAGAATGTTAATCTACTCTAATGTAAATTCAGTAGCCCAGTATTATGTGAAATATATGGTATATGCCTGAATCTCTAAGAGAGTGGTTTTCAGTGTTTGTTTTAGCCTAAGAAATCTCTAATCTATCATGTGTGTGTTTTAGGACATATGAGGAAGCACAGAAACATGCATCCGGGTACAAATTATATTCCAAAATGTTACGTTACTAGAGCTCTTCACACTTGGAGGCAATATGAACACCATACAATATACATAGCTACTTGTTCTCTGACACATAAATGAATTGATTGTCTCTATTCAGGGTTAGTAAATTAAAACCACCCAAAATGCACTACTTCCTGCATATGTTTAGAAACAAAAGAAGCCAATATAAATTATGCAGCTCTGTGATTCATACAGCTTGGGTTTATGTAAACCAAATCAAAGATTAGAACTTCCAAAACTCACAGGGTCAACCTGCAAATTAATGAGCAGCATGCTGCTATTTAGTACAATTAAATCTCATGCAAGAAAAAGTAAAAAGAAAAAAGTGAAAGTAAACTTGCTATGAACGTTTCAGCGGGTTCAGTATAAATTCTTTTGAAAATCAGTAAAGTTAAAATAAAATTTCTAAGCTGTTAAATAACATAAAGAAAATATTAGTGTGTTTCTCCACCTTTTCCAAATAATCAGCATGTAAGCAACCAAAATGAGATTGTTGTTACTACAAGAGTACAAAGGACTTTGGAAATCTAGTTATCATAGAGTTCACTTCTGTTTCAGTCTTAAGAAGTAAAATAAAACACAATGTTGTGTTGATAGGGTGCCAGAGATTTACAGACAGAAGGTAAGAGATGTTTCAGAAATCCAACAATTGAAAAGATAGCTAAATGGTTATCCCCACCAAGCACTGAAATAAGCAAGACCAGAAAATAAAAGTTCTGCTGTCACTGCTTTGCCAGCTAAATATTCCAAGTTGTAGAGTCTTATTCTGACCCACCACAGACAGATTGTGCAGATTGAAAGTACATGAACATAACTAGTCCTCAGAGCACGGGTGGTCTCATTACACTAATGAAAAGCAAAGGTTGTGTTTAAGTGTTAATGTAAAATACTAATATGGAGCAATAATTTAAAATAAAAACATTGTATTGAGAAACTCCTTTCCTGAGGAAGGGCTAGTGAACTTTAAACAATTTTGCAGTTCCCAATCCCCAAAAGATTTTTGTTAAATAGCAAAAACCCAAATGGTTTCTGTTGCTTTGTTACATGTTGCGTGGGCAAGGATGCATGCACAATCTTAATGCATCAGGTTTGCTGTACAGTTAAGAGTCATAGTTTAGTGCTCTGGCATGTACTGGTCATCTATCTGCTGCTTAATCATGCAGACAATACCCCTCTTTCTCAAGGGACTCATGGTATTCACTGCTTGGGCTGAATAAAAGGTATGGATTAAGACATTAGGACAGAGTGATCTTGGGTATAGTCTCATTTGCATCACACTCCGTGAAACACTAGGAAATCATTATCACCATTACAATGATAAGGTAGTACATGGGAATAAGGAGGACCTGATGCTCCTGTTTTTGGTTTCAGACAAGGGATTTCACACAAAAAGAAGAGGTCTGGGCTGAAATATACCCAATAGCTGCTAGCACATTTGAAGGGCTAAGGAATGCATTAAAATGCTTTGTTCATCAAATCCTTCAGGGCCTACTAATAAAATACAGCTGGGAACATTACAAAGGTAATTTTGTGTAGTTTTAATTATATACTCAGTGCTATGAGTAGCAGAAATAATAATATTTTTTCCCCTTCTTAATATATACCTAGGTGCTATTGCATTAGAGTAGAAGGTGTAGCACTTCTCTCATTGGTTCTGAGGAACATCAATGCCTGAATTTCAAAACATTCTTGAGATATCTTCTGGGAGAAAAATTGCTGGAAAAGGAGTAGGTCGAGCAAGGTGACTCACTGTAACATCAATTGAGGTCAAATTAAGTCCCACACAAAAGAAAGCAGAATTCCTGTTCATCTACCTATGAAACAGCAGGTTTACTTAAGCTACAGAAAGCATACGCACTTTTCCAGCCTTTAAAAACCCATGCTTGCAAGCCACCATGAACTCCTGCAGCTCTTAATTCATTAGTTTCATCATTAAGAAAAAAAAAAATTGGACTAAGCCATCTTTCTTAGCTTGGGAAAACAGTGCCACTGTTGGACCCCATCAAGTAGTAATATTCATAATACAAATGGGAGAGAAGTCTAATATATTATTGCTGTTTTGCTACCTGAGTATTTGTGGCAAAATGACTTATCAAAGTGGGTGGGTGTCACTATTTAAGGCTGGGCTGGCTCTCAAAGCAGGTGGCAGATGCTCTCTGTTTAGCACCTCCCTCCCCCCAGGAGGGGAAAGGA
>NW_009595960.1:51073-70646 GCF_000690535.1 Cariama cristata | reverse complement strand
AAACCACAGCACTGTACCAGCTACTAGAAGGAAAATTAACTCTATCCCATATGAAACCGGGACAAGGGGAACAGGTTCTTAATGTCATATATATTAGTGTATACTCCTTGCTTGGTGAGTTTGGATTTTTTTGTTTGAAACTTAATTAAAACCAATTAATTTTTCTTTGAACATTGTCATTTAGGAAAAACAAAATTATAAGAAATATCTCCTATGGAAAATCCTAAGTTGTGTCTGCAACACTTATTTTTACCAGTTTTGGTGAACTGGTTTATTTTGATATACAGCTTTTTTATTTTTTTAAGTCCAAGCAAAGTAGAACAGCAATGAGTAGTCGTGAAAAAAATGTTGGTTATCTGCTATCAATTCCGTCTGCTCAGAGCTTAAAGTCAGGCTCAGTCGTTGCCAATAAAAGCAGGACAGTGGCTATTGTCCCAGTGATGTGGGCAGTGTTGTGGAGGGGTCCTTTGCAGAGAGGTAAAACGAGAGGGGAAGAGAAACCGTCAGAAGAAACCTGGATAATGTGGCAATACCGATCCATGAGACAGTAGCAGGAGGTGAAGGTGGGAGGAAATACTGTAGACATTTTGAATGTGGGCAGCTTGAATGTGGTAAGAATGAGCCAAATATTAGTTAGCTAGCATTCAACTGCAGAGGGATTTAGCAGGCAAGTCTGTGAGAAGACAGAAGTATTTGAATACCAGCTAGGAAAATAGTTTGCATCCCAGTTTTATTTAGACAGCTGTACTATAAGACACACAATAGTTTAAAAATTAACTTTGCTGCAGTGTGTATGTGTGGGTGGGTATAAATGGCAATAAAACACAGGAGTGTGCCTTTTGTACCTGTGTCTCTTAGATCTGATGCAGATGTATAACTGATATTTTCATTCTGCAAATATCTATGTGTAGGAAGAAAATGTAGCTGGTTAAGAGGCCATAAGCAGTTTTAAAATGCTTTCTTGCAGATCTGTATGAACTTCGTGTTTTTGAATGCTGAGTAAGAAGATATTCCCTCTACGAATGTGATTGAGGTAGCCATTAAGCTTAAAGTTCAGGGTTTAAATACAGGACCTTTGTATAATGTTTTCTGAAAAATGGATGCTGTCCTGCAAAGTGTTGGTTTGAAATACAGGAAAGATAATGACCCATGCATATACATGTTGGGTAAGTGACTGGGGTTTATAGGCTGTGTATATGAGGTCCTTCCTGTCAAATGCTGCTGAAGGTGCTGTAATTTCAATTCACTTGTTAAAGGACAAAAAACAGTGGCTGTTTTATAGTGTCTTCAAGAGATGAGTCTGTATGTTATACTGGTATTCTGCGTATACCATGAATACAACGGCTGGAGCAGAGAGTTTCAGGCTGGGGTAAGTGTAAAGAGAGATACCTGAGCCATTTCTATTTCCAGTGTCAGGTACTGGAAGTAGCTTTTGCCCCTGGTGCAGATTCTCATGTGAGCCTGACCACCTGAAGATGCCTGGGTTATCACTAACGCCCCATACTTCTGTCTAGAATAAGCAGAAGCTTTTGCATTTGCCCTGCTGTGCTCCATGGGAGCTGGGACACGTGGTTCACACAGGCAACTGAGAAGCTGAGCTGGCACAGAGCACAGCATCGGGGAGGGGGATAGGGAGTGTGTGTGTTGTAAGTGTGTGACAAGATGGGGTCCCATTTTGGGGTGAAGGCTTTACATCTGTGCACCATGAAGTGCATGGGAAGAAAACAAGGGCAAAACAAAGGCAGAGCGTGCTGAAAGATGGAGGGTTGCCTGGTGGGCCGATTCATGGTGGTAAAGGGCATGGGGCAGAGAGTCTAATTTGGGCAGGTGGGATGTGTACAATATGTGGCATGAATCAGGTGAGGGGGCAATTTAGAGGTATGATAGATGTGGAAATCAGCAAGGTTCCTCCAGCTGGACAGGTTGTTGGGGGCAGAACGGAAGGAGAATTTGCAGTTTAAGTGAATGAACTTTACAGATGACGAGAAAACCTTAGAGTTTTAATTAAAGAAGATGGAGCAAGAGGAACAGTGCTATGTCTATGAATAGTGGCAGGGAGGCAAAAGCAGCTGCTTCACCAGTGCTGCCAGGCTGGGAACTGAAGGTGCCGCATTTGGGAGCTCCCAGCCTTGTATTTTCAACATGTCTGCTGACACACGGTCTGACAATGAGCTGTCTATATGGAGAATACAGTGAAAGCAAGGTATTTTCTCCCTCATACCTGCATCAAGGAGAAGTGGAACAAAATGACAGTAGAGATACTGCTTGATGAACAAAGTTGATTTTCAGAAGGTGCTTTACAGGTGACTTCAAGACATTTTGAAAAGTGTAGTGTTTTACAGAACATACCTTTACAGTAAGCAATCATGCAATACTTGTGCTCCCAAGGAACTGATTAAGGCCATGGCTGCAAGTTTAAATTCTTTGATGAAAGCTATTGCCTGCTGGATGGGTTGATAAGGTATGCAGCTTAAAAAAATAATCTTATTATGAAGATGAGATGCCATTATGTCAGTTATTGTGGCCCAAGACTTGAAAATTAATATCTTAAATAGCAATATGATAGTCATCTACAATTAATGCAGGCTGTAACCAACTATGAGGTAGATGACATACTTGCAGGATGAAAAAAAACCTAAAACTAGAAACATAGGATTTACATTAGCTTTTGTGGTGTTTGGGGCTACTGCTTCAAGACACAAGACATCAATTTTAAGGATATTTTTTCTAAATTAGATCTCGTTTCACATCCCAGTAAGAATTTGCCTTCTCCTTCTATTTTTGTTACTGTTTGGGGAAAAGAAAAAGAAATCCACTTTTTTGTTTTGTTTAATCAAAATGTTTTCCTAAATACATGATTTGATCATGTCCAGAGTGTTTTTATCTACATTTTGAACAACACTTAAAAGATGGTAAGAGCATTGTATCCCTTTAACGCTGTGTCTTCTACCTTACTATAGATCTTCTCTAAAATCAGTGTGATAATGTGACTGCCTGTCATAGACCATTTACTTTCCAGAGACCTTAACCAGAGAGACATAAAGTCGTGGTCATTTAGGTAGGGAAGGACCTTAGGAGTCTGACCTCCTGCTCCAAGCAGGGTCAACACTGAATTCAGAATGGTTGCTGCACTGGGCTTTGCCCAGCTGGGCAAGGTTGAAAACCAAGTTTGAAAAATCAAAGGAATAGGGCCTGTAGAAGACAGGAAGCCATTAGTACTGGTAATTAAGGACAAAAATATTTTACATTTTAGTGACTTGGCATGTTTAAGCTTATCACAGGCTTGTTCTTTTATCTCATGATGCTGTGCTAAAATCATCTTGGCAAAGCAGGTGGCTAAGATGGGTGTCAGCAAAGAAGCAGCTGCAGTCTCATCATTTAGTCTCAGAAGTGCCTCCCATTTCCTTATTAAAGGGGCATATAGGGCAGCAATACTACCATAGAAGGACTTGCCACCTCGTTTGCCAGGGCCACAGCTTGCCTTTGGAGCTTGTACTGAAACCACCCCCTCCCCAACACCCACACGCTCTGGCTTTTCTCTTTCTAAGGCACAGTGTTTCATGTATTGCCCCATTAAAACACTTTCCTTTGTTAGGGAGTTCTCATTCCTCTTTAATTATGTCCTCCAGAGTGGCATTCAAGGATAGGTTATTTTCCTTCTTTGTAGAGGATGTGGAATAATTTTCCCAAGGCAGTTTTAACTTCCCCTTTCCTTTAGTAATCCTAGTGTTTTAAATTACTCCTTTAATCACCGTCTCAAAGTAATCACCATGCAATAACCTGTCCTGCGATTCTGACTCAGGAGTCAGAAACTTCCCCTTTTCTGTGGCTGAGGAGGTGACTGAGAAATGACCACTTTGTGGTTTATTTTTAAAACATTTTATTAATTTTGCTCTTTTTTTTCTTTCACCTACTTTTTAAGAGGATCTGAGTTGGAGGAGGGATAATGTTTCCTGGATGCTTCAAATTTCCCTTCTTGTTTTAGGATTTTTGATTAACTCCTCAGTTTTAATGATTATCATCCTCTGCAGAATTCACTTCCATTAAAAACCATCTTTTCCAGATCTGATTAAACTCTCTTTATTTAGCTCTTGTTGAGCCCTTTGTGATATGTGGAATCCAGCAGGGCTACAATTAACCAGCTCTGCTCCTCAGAGAGTAGCTTGAAGCCACCTTTTAAAAAACCTATAGAAAAGAATTAAATGTGTGGTCTCCATCTCTGTGAAATGACAATGCTTAAGATAATAGACTACCCCACTTGCCTAAGAATACATGAGGCAGCCTTGTTTTTTCCTACAGAACCAGTCCAGCATATTCTTTCCTGTGTGGGCTTCACTTTCATTCTTTTCTACTAACTTTGCTTTCATCGATCCCAAACAAAGAGAAATAGTTGATAGCAGTGTTCAACATTTGTTCCTGGACTATAGTTTTTGTGCTGCCAACTTACAAGCTTTGGCCTGCAAGAATCCCAGTACAACTTGTTCAGAAAATTTTAAATACTTTGGGATTTCTTCCCACTTGTTCTGCAGTTTGCATCCACAGTTCTTTATTTTAATTTAGTCAATTTTTAGCTATATCCATAGGATGGCAGCTAAAGCTACATGGAATGTAGGTGGTGTTGAAATGGATGGTGAACAGCTGTGTGAATGAGACATGAAGGCAGAAAGTGCAACCTGCTTTTGCAGATGATGAGAAATCATTCCCATAATATTTTCAACCTGTCTAGAGGAAGCTGCCTTGTTCTTTGCCTGTTTTTAAGGGGGTGATTTTTCACAACTGGTTAGTATATTATGAACTCCATTTCTTTCTCGCTCGCTCTCTTTTTTAAAGCCTTGGGAATGTGTGACCACTGGGGACAGGATACCTTCCTTATCTGAGTGGATTTTTGGGAAATCTTTCTTCTTGTGGGAAATCCAGACTTCTCTCATCCAGCTTTGGAGGTGTCAGAGAATTTGCCAGTGAACCTTGTTAAAGACGGAAGAACTGTTTTCAAAGTGAAGATGGACCTGATTTTGATGTCTTACCTAAGACATACATTCTTCAAAGCTAGAAGTCTAGGTGTTTTCAAAGTATGTATGGAAGGAAATAGTGTGAACACTCTAAGCATGAAGAGGTGTGCACAGGCCTTGCTTCTAAGGCAAGGACCATCCCTGAGTTGTGAGGAAGGGGAAGACATCTTGCATTTTGGACAGTGACTGGCATAATAGGATTTTTGCAGTACAAAACTTCAATAAATTGTATAGAGAACATTTCAGGAGAAAGACATTGTGTGCAAGCTAAGGATGTCTTCTAGGGGAGAATGTTCTCTCTCAAGGAACCCACCTTGCCTGCTGATTGAAACAACACATTACACAAAATACATCCATTTAGAAGGACTGTGCAACTGCACATGGGAATGTGTGGTGGAATAGCTGGCACTAACATGGGGCCAATGCTTCTGTACTATTGGTTTCACTTCACAAATAAGATGTTGTTCTGAATTGTGATGGAGGCTAACCTGGGACTTGCCCTCTCTTAAGTCTGGAAGGACCAGGCCCAGCTTAAAAGTTGAATGATAATTTATGTATTAGTAATTAATACTGGTAAAGTGAGTTCTGACCCCGAGAGGCCTATTTCCCCAACCTTCTGTTGTTGTTCTCCTGGTTTACTCAGGCAAAACTGACTAAATCCCATTATAACAAACCCAAGCAGACTAAATCTTTCAAATCCAATGGTAGAGATCATGTCTGAGAATGTTGCTTGCTAAGGACCTGATCAGACTCCATGTGCACATGCACAGACACCAGCTGTACTGGAGACCACAGGACAGTCACTCATGCCCAAGTTTTCAAAAAAGAAAGTGAGTTCATACCATACTAGTCAGTTGTGAAAAATCCCACCCGTAAGAATGGGCAAGGAACAAAATGAGCAAAGGAAGATATAAGGTCATATTCACTGGAGTCGTTCCTAGGCATGCAAAATTTCTGTACAATAATTTCTTATAAGTTATACTATGTGTTTCAGTTTTCCAGATACTCAAAGATAGGATCCTACTTGGTTTCTCTCACATGTATAAGAAAAAGCTGGGTGACTGAATCCATTCCAGAAATGAAATTTGGTGGTAATATCTTCAAGCTTTGAAATGAGTAGCTTTTAGAAGACCAGATGGCTAATAATGAAAAGGAAATTATATGTGTTGCATGATGACATTTACTTTGTTAAAAAAGAGTTTCTTTTGCTCCCATTACATATGTTTTCTATGAAACACTATCTTGTGGCCACTGTCACATGGACCGATACTTCCACAACCCTGTGTTTGTTCTCCCATATCCTCACCCCATCCAGTCATTTTTGCATCTACATTTCTGTGGCTTAAGTGGTGAACTGGATCTCAGAAACTGAGATGAGTTAAAAAAACAGAGGGAATTATTAACTGAAAAGAGGCATTTCTAACAAGTGTTCAAACCAGGGTTCATCCCCTCTCCCTGGTTCAGTTCTGATAACCCCCTTGAATGGCAGTGAGAAACACAGTGTGGGGTTAGGGAGCTGATGGGGCAGGTGGGATGCAGAACAACTTCTTCCGAAGATACTACAGGAAGAAGACTCTGAAGCAATGACCTAATTAACATGCTGAGAGCTCTGAATCAAGTTAAATTTCTTCGCAGTGTATGAGAGGTTATTTTTTGTCTGTTCTGTAGTGTTGGGGGTTTTTTTCATCAGTTTTTGGTAAATGACTGCCTTGAGAATTTTGGGTTAAAATCCATCATTGGTTTGGTCTCATGTGGAGCTCTTCAAATGTAAAGTCCATTCACCTCTCGACCCCAATTTTTGTAGCTCCAAAGTAAGCCCCAGGTTATGCATGCACGCATGTCAAAAGTAAATAACTGAGCAACAATGAACTAACACGGGTCAAGATATATAAGAAGTTCAGCAGATGTATTATAGCAGTGACTCAGGAGGACAGCATATTAGTAAATTAGGCTTTTGCCAGATGTAAGAACTGATCCTTTTTCAATTGGGTATCATCTGAAAGGTCAAGAAGTAATGAAGCATGGGCGTACAGATCCCCTATTGCCATGTGTTGCTACAAACTCTTATCTCACAATGCACTAGCAGCTACAAGATACCAAACATAATAAACCAACATCCTGTGGGTGTCCTAGGTACAGATCAATGGTCTGAAGAGTATTCTGCAAGAAATGACAAAGGATGGAACTGTAAAGAAGGGGCATTTTATACTGAATTCCCTAATGTTATTGTTTCAGTGTGTTTGCAATTTTCTGATTTTTCACATTCCAGTGCTCTCCTGTGATGCAACTGAGTGCTGTTTACTCTTGAATAATTATTGAAAGATCAGAAGCCAAATGTTCTTCTGATTTACACCAGAACATATTAAGCTATCTCTGTTGATTTTTAGCTAATTTGGAGTCACTCCAAGTGCATACTGGTGTAACTGACAGGAGAATTTGGCCCTGTATCTCTACAAGAAATTATTTCCTAGGTGGATACGAGTCCTGGTACTAAGGTAAATGTGACAGAAAATCTGTGATTAGGTTGGATTGACTTCCACACTAGAAACCTTTTTTGTAAATACTATATATAAATACCAGAAAAATGCTGTTTGTTTTATATATCTGTGGATAAACACAATTTTATTAGAGCTACCAATATGCAATAAGGAAAGCGGCCATTTTAAGTAACAGATGTCCTATGGCAGCCCCCACAAAACAGAGGAAGGAATAAAACAATCTTAAAAATATTGTTGAAAAAAGAGTTCCACATTACCACTAAAAGTAGACCTTGTTTTCTCTTCCTGAGCACTTTCAATGTCTAGACCTTGGTTGTTCAAATTGTAACCCCTCTATCACTATTATTAAGAAAAATGCAGTAAGGATGACACTTGTCCCTTGGGTATAATCCACTTGTTTAAATGGGCACACCACTTCTTGAATCAGAGGGCAGATTTTGGACCACCATTCCTGAGGTTTTTTTTTTCAATGCTTATCGTATGTGATAAAGTGATTCTACTTACATGTGGATACTTTTATTGCACAGTCTAATTGTTGTTTCCTAGTTTTGAGACAAAAAACATAAGTTCTCCTAGCATCCTCCTAAGCTATCAGTGAGTCAGTAAATCATTGTAACTACTCTATTTTTTTCTGAATTTCTGCTTTCCTCAAAAAAAAGGGAAGGATGGAAACAAGCTTAATCGGTTAAACTTGAATTAATACAATTAAGATTAATATTTTCTCTTCCTCATCATTACAGATTATATATTCATGAGGGTTTTTCAAGTGCCTTTGTATGGGAAGATAATATTTAATATCCACCATGACCAACTGCTCTGCTCGTGTAAGTTTTTTTTGTACAGTAATGTCTCTTTTTCTAAAATCTTTGGTCAGTGGTTATTTCTGCTTCACTTGATTGAGAAGACAGATATTCACAGCTCTCCTAATCTTGTTGAGAACAGTTCCCCATTTACTGAGATCATGGCAAAATCCAAAACATTTGCGTAGCTGTTTACTTTCCCACAGATGCTGTCATGTACACCGCTGCCTCTGTATCTGATTGGTCTCTTCATGGTCTGTTTTTGCTTGCACTACTGGACACCATGTTCCAAGTTCCCATTTGCTACTGCAAACAGTAATGTTTTGGAGATTTTTTTCCCTCAGGACCAATACTCTTCCTCACTTTGTCCTTAGTGAAACGTAAAACAAATCCCAGCTAAGCCCTTAGCGTGGAGTGCAAGCTGCAACAAGATGCAGAAAACTTAATCTGCGTGGTCTTGATATTTGTGCAATTCAGACATTATCAGTGAAGTACCTCACTGCTGAAGACCAGAGCATCAGTCTAAAGATTTTTCTACAACGTTAGCTGCCTGCGTCTTAGCTTTTTAATTCTGTGGAATGGACTGTGAACTATTTACATCTCTACCAATAGCAGTTACTCACAGGAGAGCCCCACTGAAGTCATCAATGGAAGTAAAGAGCTCCATATGTGGTTCACTGCGATAGAGTATTAGTCAAGAGTTCCTACCTTACTAGCATTGGATTTTAACTTTCTACTGTGCTTTTGAGCTCGCTCTGAGCATTTATTCCACGTGAGTTTTACCCCAGTCAGCTGTTTTAGTCCCAACATATTCTCACTCTCCAGCAACACAATCTTAACCCCACAAATAATAGTATAAAGCAAATGTAATATGCTGGAAGACATGAATCATAACATTTGAGACAGCAGCCCTGCCTGCATCTGTAATTCGTTCTGATTTATTGAGAAGAAAACAGGGCAAAAAGTTCCTGCATTTTGCTTTGGCTCCTTTCATTTTTGAAATCCATTGTTAGTAACTAAGCTGCTGACTATTTATGATCAGAACTCTATGATGGTTTACCTGTGCTGTCAAGTACCAGTGAAAGCCATCCTTCTGTGCAACACAGACACTAAACCATACAGTTGCCTTGAAACTGAAGGGTTGTTTCAAAATTAACCTTGACTCCAGCACAGGGTCTCTTAAATTGTGTTCAGTTTCTGTGCATATGCTTTAACTCAGACATTCTAGTGTACAAATAAACTATATGTCTGGATAACTTGGGACCCACTCGATGCACTTTGATATTATGCAAGATCTTCTTAACTTTATCTTTATTGCGGTTTTTTTTTGCAGAAAGGGAGAAGGGGAAATTGGATCAAGGTCTTAGTTTACTATTCATCAACAGTGTGAAAAAAATCAAAGCCACATTAATAAACTAAATATTACCTCCCACTGATTGCTGGCTACTAGGCAGATAGAGCTCTTTCTGATGGACTCCTAAGAGGGTCTTCAATAAAGTAAAATATTGAGCTTGACGTTTCTCTTGCTTGCTGCCAGGAAGGTCTAAATTGAGTCCCAGTTGTTTTTCAGATTAATCCGTTTGAGAGTATAGGATCTGGCAAGTGTATTTTACAACTTTTTGAAAATGTGTTTAAGCTTAATATAGTTTTGGGTATTTCATGTATGTGTGCTTAATTATAAAACACTCATCTTATATCAAGTACAAGGTATTAGCATGAATGCCTAAGGAGACTTGGTAGAAATAAGCAAAGTACAGCGGCAAAAAGCAATGCTCGGTTTGGATAAGGGACAGAGCCAAAGCATCTGCAGTGTTTTTCTGAAATGCTGCCATGTTTTAAAAGTGATGACTGCTCTTGCAGTGCTTCTGTTCCTGGGGGCCTGGTTCTTCCTCTTGTTTACACCATTTTTAGCTCAGTTGACTTGAGAATTAATTATATTCCTGTAAATCAAGAGAAGGAGGAGACTTTGGCTCAATCTTCCCTGTCAACTGGAGAAATGTAGTAACCCTCCAGTGTGGACTGTAAAAGAAATGTGAATATAGAATGAAGGGTCTAAGAGTTTAGAGGCCATCTTCAGTTCCAAGCCCCTTCTTTTGAAGTTTAGTGAAGGATATGGCAGTGGCACATGTAAAGAAGTGTTCAGCTTAATGAGCAATTAGCTTTCGAGCCCTACATGACTGTGTTGGGATTTACAAGGGGTATGATCTAGAACTGACTGTTAATTTTTCAACCCAATGTTTCTCCCTTAGAAAAGAAAACCCACAATTCACTGAAGCTGAAATTACTTTTTACTGAAAGGCATTGGTTTTGACTGAACTTTTGAAAGGAAGATTTTTTCATCTAGGTTGGAATTTTGAGAGGAGATAAAATCCAACCCCAGAAGGGAAAATGTCCCTCTTGTTGAATGAACCACAGGTGGGGGCAACCGAGATGAGAAGAGGGTCTTGGACACTATCACATGCCAAGTGAAACTGCAAACACTGCACAGCTGATCATTCTGATCTTCATCCTCCTGTCCCTCCTTGTGGTCATCCTGAATGGGAGGTGGCGAGAAGTTTTTGTTTCCTGGGAGTCTTAGATATGTTAAAGCGCTCTGAAGACTCTTCTCTTAATGTTTTGTTTGTCTCTGTGATAGAAGCCTCTGGACCACTAAGATTCTCCTGCTTGGGTTCTGACCCTCTGAGTATTTTGGGCCATAACTCAGAGACCTACCGTTATTCCTCAGATTATATGGTGCTTTTAAAACTTACATTAGAAACTTGTTCCACCTTCTTCAACTCTTTTTGCTTTGTTTCAGAGGCTTTCACAAAGCTCTGTCCAATTTTGATCTGTGTATACAGCCTAATATATATATACATGCAAATAAGACAACATGCATTATATATATATATGTGTGACTCGCAAAAATCGTCTACTACCTCACATTCTGTCTGTGGATAGACATCAAAGTCTCTGACAAAATGTATCACAGCTCATTGCTTGTTCTGAGCATAGTAGCATGTAATCCTACTAAAGGCAACCAGAGGAAATCTGTCAAAGTTACCAAACTTCCTTCTACTGGAAGCATAGCCACTCTCTGACATTGGTGTGTTGCCAGTGACATCTGACAAAGATCTATAACAAATAATCTAAAGCTGATCACAAAAAATAGGAGGGAGAGATGTATTTTATGTGAATTAATTTAGTTTTTAGAATTAATTCCTTGGCATGGCTGGGAAGCATAACAATCATGGAGATTTTTTCCTTCTCTGGCTCTCAGCTGAGTTTAATATAGCACTGTTGTTAGCCCTATAAAAATTATTGCACTATGGGAACACACTTACTGCATGATAAATCATATCACATGGATGCAAATAGAACAAGGTTGAATTGGCACATAGCATGTCTGTGTAGAAATGGCCAAAATTGAAAATGGTTTGAAAATCTTAGGCGTATGACTGTACACATGGCTATACAATAGGCTAAATAGCCACTCAAAGACAATGAGAAGCAGGGTACCTTCTTTTGCATCTGAAATTTAAGTGAAATTTCTCAAAATTGTGATATCAAATGGCCAAACTTGTACTTGCAGATAATGAAGTATTTACTGAATTTTAACTTTGGTTCAAGATTGATTTGAAATTGTGGTAAGATAACTGAAACTGTTAAAAAACCCTATATTGGAATATTATTGTTATTAAACAATGGAATTTCAGTAGGTGCCTATGGGAATGGTTACTGAAAAATTAGCTGCTGGTTATATTTTGAAAACAAAGTTAGAGATGAGCTTGCCTTATATAAACAGGAATGAATTGTATAATTTTTGTTTTTCTGACTCCTGAAGACATTGGAGATTTTATTTTAATCTGACAGATCTTAATGGCTTTTAGAAATATGTTTTATGAAGAAAATCTCAAGTCATTGTCCAAGAAAACCAGTCCAAGATTATTCTACCATCTGTGGGCAACTTGGATGCACACAGACATTAATCTATCTACTGGTCATGTCTAGGGTTTACTGACGAAAAAGCTCTTTTATTAAAAATGCCACTTTCTGATCCTTAGTGCTCAGGAGGGCTTAAGCCATAATGTGACATCTGTTGGCTCAACCAATTATGTATAAGGCATTTTTGATGCAATGGTTTTGTTAGAACATGCCAAAATCATTGAAACTTTAATTGGAAAAAATTTCACAGGTCCAGATTTTAATTTCCAGAGAGAGAGAGAAGAAGAAGAAGAGAACTGAGTTCGTTCATTTCAGAAGAGTCAGTAGTTAAGACATCCATCTGCTGTGAGAAGCCAGATTCCTATGCCTGCTCTGCCATATTTATCTTCACTGGCCCATGTGAGTCCTTTGAATGGAGGTCTTAGAACAGCCTGGCCTGGTAAGTAAAACTGATGATAGAGTAAAAAAAAATGCATCTTTATTTTGCATTAGACAGTGAATAAAATGGGCATCCCTGGCAAAATAAAAGTCTGTTCAACCTCCCTTTAAGCAGTCTGACTAAGACCTGGAACGGGCTGAGAATGAGTTGTTATGGAGATAATAGTTCAAGAAGAAAGAAAATATGTTTAATGTAAAAGCAGAGAATTGACCCATAGCCTCACAGTACTACTATTGAACTATGAATACTGCTATAAACACAAGTCAGGGAAAACCCTCCTGATAACAGAGCAAGCAGAGTCAACTTTTTAGGTCACAAGCACGCTAAGACCCAAGTTAGACCCATGAAGGTCAGCATCAATGTGTCATGGTCCCCTTAACTGCAGACTGTCTAATCCAAAACCAGATAAAAGTAGCAGTTCCTGATGTAATAGAAAATATCTAAAGCCCTGAACTGTCTCTTGGTGCGTTTGCATTAGAATTTTAATTCTGACCAGAAGTGTGGTTTGATGTGAAAATCTTGGTCCCTGCCCCCTGTGGTTTACACCATAGTGAAGTCTCCAACCATAGTAATGTATTCCCTTCAGATGAAACTAAACTGGAATATGTGCTCTAGGAGTATGTTTAATGGAGTCTAACCACTAATAGGAAATCAGTCCACAGGCTAGGGCTATTTACTGCCTGTGTTGGCAATAAGCCACAACCAGAGTTAGCCAAATGTCAGATTTTGATTTATTATTCTATTATATTCATTAGTTCTGATTTTTTGGATGTACATAATTTTAAAATACAATTTCTATAATCAAGGACTTAAAGAAGACCACTTCAAAACCACTGAACTCTATTTTTCTAAGTATGTCACTAAATGATGTAAACACATATTGAAAAGGATGTTCTAATTATTCAGAGGTGCCTTTTAATAGTTCTGATTTTTTTATTATACCCTAGAGCCATAGACTTTGGGGTCCTTTTCAGATGATTTTAGGCTCTGACCCCTGACTGCTTTTTATGGACTGTGGAAATTCAGGAAGGCAGGGTTCCAGTCTTCTCACCCCGGGTATTAAAGATCCTGTCAGTTCTCAGCAGAGCCAGGTTTTCACACGCCTGGCAGCTGGTTCATGGATTACTGCCTGCCTAAGGGTCAGTTACAGCCTCTGGAATTTTGTGGTCATGAACTCTACAATGGTCCCATAGGCAATCCTCACCTGGACTCCTGCAACCATGGATCACATAGAGTCTCCCAGACCTGAGGTTTTCCTTTCTGTGCCTGAGCGAGCCTGCTTGATGGATCTGCCACATACACCTTACACCCTGCCATACCCTGCTAATACCAGGCACTTGGCTTTGGAAAAGCCTACAAAGAGTCCAGGGCTGCTTTTACTGGCATTCGGGTAGTCTCAAGATTTTCTTTGTGTGATCCTCACAGGTAGCTGCTTGTTGTGACAAGTTCTAGTGCTGCTACTTGCAGGAAAGGGGGATGTGAATATGGCATATATGAGGGATCAACTGACTCTCTTCACTTAGATATTCTACAGCAGGAGTTGGAGAAGGATGAACTCAGGTCTCTCTTTGTCATCCATGTCATGATTTCAGCCAGGATTTTGAATTTACGTGCATAAAACTCAAGAAGATCTCCAGAGGACTCTTTCTTAAATGAAAAAAACCCCACAATTCTCATCTAAAAGCAGACATCATGTTTTTGAGTGTCCACACACTGTTTACGGATTGTATGATGCAATCTGAAGCTGCGTTTTGATGCAGCCCCTTAAAAACATAGTGGCCAAAAAGCTGAGAAGGTAGGTATAGAGAACTTGGACACAAGACATCTGAACACACTCTAACAAAGGAAGGTAGAAGCTGGTTACACTTGAAGGGTACAAGTCGATTAGGGAAGGACTACTTCAAAGAAGAAACTGTAAATATTAATTCCTTATTTGTTAGAAGACTTTGACAAACACACAGATTGCTTTGGAAAAAAAGGGGAAGTGGGGATGGAGGCCCATCTCTAGAGTAGCTGAAAACCATGTTCAGTGCCAGAATTGACACCCCACCCCTTTGGGTATGTATTCAGTCAAAGGGAGTCCTCCTATGGCAGATGTGAAACTATTGGGCTGTCCTCCTCATCTACATTACAGAGAGATCTTGTTTCAAAAAGGAAAGAAAACAACCCCCCATATCATCCTGTCAATTTTATTAGAGCATCTCTTTTTGCCACCTCATCTGCCATTCAGTTCTTAATTTTAAATAAAAAGGATGCAAAGGCTGAGATCCTTGAAAAAACAAACCAAAAATCCAAACCACTAGTGAGAATGCAGAGAGACAGACATGTTATAGGAGTATATGAAGAAATAAACGATGCCTGTATACTGCATTATTAACTGCTTTCAATAAGAGATTGGATTTATAGGTATTTCTACCTTTGATTTTTTCCCAAACTCCTATTGAAAAGAAAAATGAATCTTTAAAATTTAGAAGTCTAAGTATCTGTAGCCTTAAATAGCTAAATTTTCATGTCTATAGCAAAACTTCTATGCAAAAAACATCCTGCCTAAAAAAAAGAACCTGTTTTTATAACCTAGCTATTTACGGTTTTAAAACATTATTTTCCTAAATAGTGGGTTATATAAATATACCTTTTACAACCGTTGATCTTTGCTTTCTGAGCTTCTGATCATTCTTATTTTTGAACTACTGATCAACTACATATCCTATCAAAGCCAACATGAGATGCTCGATTCCTATGATAATCATAGCATTTCTAAAAAAGTTTCTAAATAAGGTTGTAGCCCAGCTAGCTAGAACGCTAAGGCCCTACATATGAGATCTCTATATATTATCACTACGAGGGAATAAGTGAAATATCATCAATCAAGAAATTTTCATATCATATCACAGAATTGTCAGGGTTGGAAGGTATCTTTGGAGACCATCTAGTCCAACCATCTAATCTAACCCCCCTGCCAAAGTAGGTTCATCTACAGCATAAGTTAAATGTTACAAGAAAAAGATTTGAGTGAAGCATTTCTAGCACTATGTGTGAATCCAAGGGGAAAAAAAAAAAGGTGTAGTTAATAATATTCATTAATTAAAACAATTTCTTATATCTAAGTTTTCTTGTGTCCTCATTTTTAAACAGCTGCCTACTTTGAAACATCATTGTTATGAGATAGTCGGATGTCTTTTTTTTGTTATGGTGAATAAACTTGTAGCATCTGTGACGTTCATGTGATTCTTATTCCCATTGGAGGATGAAGTTTCCTTTGGTGAAATGAGATTCTGGCAAAAAGGTCTATTAATAAATGTAACTTCTTATGCGTAGCAAAGAATTTTGTGTACTTGCAGCATGGGGAATTCTTCAAATGGTTTTCTTTTATGAATAATTGTAAATTTAATGTTGGCATCAATAACTTCTTTAAATGGCTCATTCTATATCTGAGTTACACACTTAGCAGCACAGCTCAGCTTTGATGAATCTTGTACATAATTTTAGTTTATGGCGTGTGAATACAAAAGCAAGGAAGATACTAGAATTGTTCAAATTACCTGCCTTTTAAATGGTTTGAGGAAAAAGGAATGCATTGCACTTTGGTCAGTCAGATTGTAAAACACAAGGGAATCAACATTTTTTGTTTTATTATTCGATTGCAAAAGAGATTCAGAAAAATAAAAGGGCAGAACACCTACTGAAGAATAAAAGTTTTCTCAAAAATGAATGATCACACCTAGACATGAAGGATTTTCCTGAAAACAACTTTCTTCTAGAGTCTGTGGGTTTGCTATAGACAACTCCAACTGTAACCAAACAGTTTCTTGAAGCTGTGATGTGATTTTCTCATGAGGCTTCTTTACATGATAATTAGACTTCTCTCCACATACAATGCAGCAGAGGGTAAAAAAAGGTACAGCTGCAGCTTGAACTGTATTGAAGTCAATGTTTATAACTGTTATCCTCAAAAAAAGGAGGTTTCTGTACATGATGTCATTCCAACAGTTTAATGTCTGTGAAGAAATTTTACTGTTATGGCTTTAAACACATGTCACACTCCATTATGGTAAACAGCCTACAACTCAGTGTCTCAAACTGGCTTTGGCTGAAGCAGTTGTCTCGGTTCCTACCAAACACTTCAGGAACCAGATCAGCTTCTGTCCAAATCAAATTGAAGTCATCCTTCAGAATCAACTAGCTTCCTTGGACCTCTCTTCTCTCATTGACCACACCCCATGGATTCCTCCAAGCAGATTTCTGCAAAGGGCAAAGTCTGCTCTTTGGAAGTCCAGGGCTGTGATCCTTCTTTTTGCCTCATTCCCTCCTCTCAGGATCCTGAGCTCTACCATCTCATGGCTACTGCAGTGAAGGCTGCCCCTGACCTTCTCATTCCCAATCAATTCTTCCTTGTTCACAAGTATGGGGTCCAGCAGAGCACTTGCCTCATTGGCTCCTTAATTACCTGTGTCAGGTGATCCCTCAAAGCAGAAAATATTGAAGGATCATATGTGTACTTGAATTAAGCCATCCAGCATCCTAGATAATTCAGACGTCTCACATGTAGATACTATGACAAAGCTATTAATTATTTATCCGGGCTTAGAAGGTATGACTAGAAGGTGCCTAGGCATTCTATTTCACCACACAAGACTATGCTTAATTTTTAGTTGTGCACTAGAAAGCACTATTTACATGGTACGTCTTTGTCAAGTGATTTTATTTTTATTTTGGAGGTAATGTGGTTCCTGAGCAACGAAGCAATGTCAGGAAAGTGTAAACAGAATAACTACAGAATGAAATAGGCACACCCCTAAAAGGTTTAAAAGATAGTAAAATCTTCTTGAAAATGGTTGTTTTTTTCCCTTGTCTTGACCGATCTTCATCCTCTTGCCCAGTATATAGCAGGAAGGCTGGAGTTTCTGGGATCCCAGGGAAGAGTTTAATGAACAAATGTCCTGTGTTCTACATTATATGAAACGTCC
The DNA here is from genome assembly GCF_000690535.1 of Cariama cristata. Taxonomy (NCBI): domain Eukaryota; kingdom Metazoa; phylum Chordata; class Aves; order Cariamiformes; family Cariamidae; genus Cariama; species Cariama cristata. The sequence continues at coordinate 53,009 of NW_009595960.1, read as the reverse complement.
CTTAAAAAAAAAAGTTGATGAGCTATAGATTTGAAGTCTTTCCCTCCACTCACACATGCCTTGAAAAATAAGATAAAAGACAAAATAACCTCCAGCTGAAATTAATAAAACTATCTTCTTGCAGTTTGGATAAAATATAAGGGCTAGACTTTGAAGAGCTGGAGTCTAAGACATGCTTCAAAATTTAGACTGAGATTCTTTAGTCCTGATTTTTTTCTCCAAGCAATGAGCTCTCAGCATTTCTTACCAAAGAGGATAGAAATTTCTGAGGGCTGATATGTCTTGAAAAGTGGGTCTTTTAAAAATGGTTTCAACATCTTATTTCAGTGCAACACCGATTTAATTATGAGGCCTGACGTCTATTCCTGCAACAGATCAAGTGTAAGCGCATCCTTTGCATTGGATCACTCCCTTGCTAAGTCTTTAGTGCCATGGTGTGAGATGGGGATTAAAGTGGATGGGAGAGGGAGTGAAGGAGGGACATCTTAAGTGTCCATCTTAGAGAGAGATATCTTAGTCTCCCTTTCCCCTTCTGTGCCACCCAGAAAATCTGCACAGTATTTTACACTTTATTTTAAATATTTGGTTAAATATTTGTAAGCAGTAGTACACATTTCTTCTTACCCTTGAGTCTTTGAGCAGTCATACAAAAATAAAATTTTGCAACTTTTCTAGTTCCTATATGCTTTACAGGGCTGAAGCCAGCTGTAGCAATTAGGTGTAGTAATTAATCCTTAGCGATCTTGACATTTACAAAAATCTGGCAAACCTATAAAACCCGAATATTTCTAGAGTATCTCTTCTAAGGTTACACTGGAGCAAGCGCCAAAGTCTTGGTGACCGCTGTCAAATGAGGGCAATAGGCACAGAGATGAACCTATCTCTGGGCAGGTACATTTGCTATGTCACAGTGTATCAGGGTGACAAATTTAATGAGATTTGGTACGAAATTATGAAAGGCTAGAATGACATGCCAAGAATAACCATATTCCTAGCTGCAGAAACCCACAAGGGATGATAGACAATACATCATGCAACTACATAAATATAAACAGACAGTCAATACTACAGTAAAGATTTTTAAGCTACTGTGGAAGGCTAAAATAACATGTATTTTACAACTAACATCCTGGCAGAACTATGGTTTTGGGGCCTGCACAGCATTCATTCAATGGGATACTTCCTCCCAGTGATTTGTGTTATATTGGTTATTAGATTCTTGGCAACGCTTGATAACATAGTGGCTGTGTGGATAGGCTGAGCCAGTATAATTCATATGGCTTAAGAGGTTGTTTCTGTCAGGCTTAGTCCTGCTCTGATCCTCACCCTTTTCTGCCTTCCTGTTTCTCAAGGAGTGAATGAGCTGTGCTTTTCTGAACATGGAAATGAACTACACTTTCTATGAAGTGCATGTTTAAACTTTTGGGAGTTTATGAAACATATTGTCACTTTTTTAGGTGGTACTTATGCAGCATATTAGGGAAGATAGGCACTGTGCGTTTTTTATGGAAAGATTACTTCTTCCTTGATACGTCCCTTAACAAACGTAAGAAGGATTTTGTGGATGTGCATGAAACAAGGCAAAGCTGCTACAACAAATGTGACTTCAGCCAGTTCCACTGCCAAAGTCCTTGCAAAATTATTCATTCTCATAAATCTTTAATTGGTTCCCCTCTTAATACTATTTCTGGACCCCTGAGTCCTTTCTAAAAAGCCTCTGTGGAATATTTTTCTTCATTTTTAATTAATTATCTGCAATGTAAATTAATGCACAATAGCATTTTTTTAAAGTCAAGAGGAAAGCATTTTTACTGTAAATTAAGATTCCTCCATCAACAATTTTACCATGGCTAAGCTACATCTTTTCTGTTCTAAGGCTCCAGACTCTCCTTCGTGATGTTGCTCTGCAGCAGTAAAGAAAGAAACTACCGCTTCA
>NW_009595960.1:41073-48573 GCF_000690535.1 Cariama cristata | reverse complement strand
ATTTGAGCTTTGGGGAAGAACTGAGCGTTACCTTTTTGCGGTGACATTTTATGCATTGAAGATGGACTTTCTACTTTCTAATTTCCAAGCTGCCCAAAGCCAGGCTTCTCTTAAAAGTCGGTGTTTCTAACAGTTCAGTGTTGCTAAAAGCTTCCCCTTTCCCTTTGTCCTCACTACTCCATCTCCAGATCTTCCCTCACCAAGTGCCAGCATACATACTCGTGTGATCTCTATTATAGCATGCCTAAAAAAAACACACGCCAGAAAACAAGCCTAGAAAAAACAGCCTGAAAGCTTTCCACTGGGCTATTAAGTTAAAGTCACTGATAGACTCTAGTAAGGACCAAAATCAGTACAAAGAAGTGGTTATGATCCCACAGCCCTGAATAGGAAAGGACTGTGAATCAGGGTGGGTGGAGGGAGCAGCAGGTTGTTTGGATGGCTCTGGTGCCCACAGACCTGCAGCCTCAGAGCACAGAATCATACTGAATTTTATTTGGCATAGCTAAAGGATGCTACTGAGAGAGCCAGTCCTTCTCTTCCCTTTCCATACTGCTGTGTTCCCATCTTTGCCTTTAGGGCTGGATCAGTGAATCATGTACCTTCATGATCTGTAATTCGGTGGGCTAGTTTTCCATCAAGCCAGTAATCAACTCAGCTCATAACCTCCTAGGCACTGGATCAGATGTGAATGAAACAGGAGGAGCAAGTGGACAGACATGGGACTCTATTTTGGCAGTCACAGTTGATAAAGATTAAACATCAAACAAGACAGGACCAAATTCTTCCACTTATTTGTGCTGATTTACTCCAATCTGCCTATAACTTTCTGTGAGTGTGATACCCCATACTGGATCAATTGCTCAAGAAAAAGTCTTTTCAACACAAAGTAGAGACACTCTCCTGTTAAAACTTTCGGGAATGCGATTTGCCTCTGCTAGGCTAAACACACAGAAGTCTTGACACAATACAGAAACTTGGTATTAATTCTCAGGATATAACATTTTAGTCATCTATTTCAGAAGCAGTAATGATTCTGCTTTATTCAATTAGTCAAGAGAATCCCCCCCCCCAAAAAACCTGAACAAAAAAACTTCAATCCAAATAGTGTATATCAGACTAATATTTCATAGACTAAAGTATGGTGAATCACAAATACTGAAAGACAGCATTAGAAATGGGAAGCTCCTCATTGAAAACTCCCAAATGGAGAGAGAGAAGACTAAATGTGTCTCGAGTCCTTTGCTATGAATATTCTCCATGGTGTGACCACATCACTCACTTTTTCCCCCAAGAGGCTGTCTTAATTGTTTTTTGTACACTTCTAGGATCTGTTCCAAACAAAAAAGCTATAAATCTACCACTTGTCAGTTTGGGCTTTATGTAAAACATGCATCTGGTGCTCTGCTGACATCCTAAAGCTTGTGACTCTTGACAGAGGATATGTGTTTGTAGGTACTCAACAAGGAGGTCACATTTAGAGCCTGAATCCATGCACTGTACTCATGATTTATAATAAACATTCTCTCTTTGGATCACCTATGGTTTAGTTTGCTGCCTGTTGAATGGACTTGTTTTGTCTGACAGAGTTTAAAACATTCATCTATAATTTTTAAGTCTCAGTATGTCAGCTGTCTAGGAATAGCAGTAATATTCCAGAAATTATATTCTGAGCACCCATGTTACAGTGATTTTTAAGAAGTCCTTACTTGTGTTGCAGTTGTTCTCCTGGACATCAACAGGTATTTCCCCCCTTCAAGTTGTGGATTTCAATAGACTAAAATGCTCATGAGTGTTAGCTATCTGCTGCAGAACCGTCTGTCCCACCTGCAGAACTGCCCAACGATTGATACCCAGACAAAAGACATACAAAGGCTGTTTCAAATTCTGCCTTCATTATTTCAATATATAGCAATAGATATACAGCCCACAGTTTGCAACTAATTTTTGCTAGATCTCCCTGCCAGAAATGGAGCTTTTTTCCCCTCTTCCCCTCACAGTAGTCCCCCTCATGCTTCATGTATCTAATGTAGAGTCTATCAAAAAGCATGATTTCTGATGTTTGTGTGTTACTGTTTACTTAAAAGTGCCAAACCCACCTTTTCTTATCAACAGGAAACTTTCAAGATATTTAAAAGCATGCATTTAAACCTTCTGGCAGCAATAAAGCAGAAATGGCAGGTGGCTGTATGAAAGAAGCAGGATATGTTTATACTACAACTAACCATGGGCGGGGGGGAGGAAATTATACCATATACAGTGAGCTGGAATCTCATCTCATTTACAAAGGTGCAAATCCAGAGTAATACTCTGTTAATGCCAATTCCTTAAAAAAAAAAAAAAAGTCAGACTTTATCTCAATGTGTGAACATAATATCAGACTGTACTTGCTGTAAAAAGCAGTATTAAATTTGTTTGGATAAGGAGGCACAAAGGGCTGGTTCTCACATTTTCCTGATGAACCAGGCTTGAGTGTGTGTTTGGTTGCCAGCATACCACCAAGGAGCACATAAGTAATTTGAGCACTCGTCTTTCTCAGTTTATGAAGCTGAAAGTTCTCAAGTCTATAATACTGCTTAGATGCTTTATTGTTTGGGTATACCAGTGTTTTTCTTAATACTGCCTACTGTTGTTCCAGTGGTTAGAGTATGTGAGCAACTGGAGTCCAAGAATAAGAGCTTTCTCCTAACTCTCTTTGGTGCAAGCCTAGACCAGATTTGGTGATTAAAGCCCCAACAAACACTGGTATTCCTGCTACTTTTTTACCAGTGCTGAAACATTTCTGGGAAGTATTAAGTAACATCAACTAGTTGTTATACTAGGTTGTACTAGAAGATACAGTCTGTGGGATGGGAAAGCTGAAAAATTCAGATTTCCTTTGAAAAATAAAAGCTGAATTCCCTTTTCAGATAAAAAAAGGTTGAAAAAAAGTTATAGCTGTCTTTTTTCCATCTGTCCAGTCCTAGCCAGTCCTCTCAAACCACGCACAAGTAGAATCTGCAAAAAAAGTGAAGTAACAGCTATCTTGGTAAGGTCATTCCCATATCTGCAGATCAGAAGCAGTCATCACTATGCAGACCAGACACGTTGGTAAGGACAGGGGACAAGATTTATCTTTTTGTAAAGATTTTTTACTTCTGCAAAAATCTATGAGTCTTTTTTCAAACTAAGTCCCTGCTGCCGTTTTCCTACGTATTTTCTGTATTGTGCTTAAGTGGAATACGGACTTTAAGGGAACTTAGGCTTGTCTGGTCTCTGATTTGGCAGGCTTTGAATCACAAAGGATTAAAATGCCTCAGAACTGGCAATATTTGGGAATTATTTCCTTTATTCTTGTAGCTGTCTGTGCAAAAGGAGGAGGTATCACACCTGTTTTGATGCAAAAGGCCCCTTCTGTTACAAGATGATTGTTCTCGGTTAAAAAATAAAAGTGCCCGGAAAGACTTGAAAGGCAGTAGTTTAACCAGCTACATTACTTCAACTGTTTTTCTTGCCCTGTGTTTTCCATCTAATAGACTCCTTGGTGCTAGTGACCAGAGTGACACTGGAGGCAGCAGGCAATGACACATTACAGGCATTCCTCTAACTGACTTTTATCCAGTCACTTTGAGTGCAGGTGTGAGCTGAATTGTGCAAGGTAGCTCAAACTCCCTCTCTCTGATTTCAGGCTTTCCAGGGGGTCAAATGCTTATGAAGAATATCCATTATTTATACCTTTCAAGAGTTTTTCAGGAATATATGTATTTGTGTAATAAAGCTGGAAAGTACCATGCAAAGCCACACTGCTTTAAATATGTATGTGAAATACAGCAGGTCAAGTTTTGTATTGACCTGTACCTCTCTTATACCACTGCCTTCAGCAGAAGCACACTGGCTGTAAGTCAGTAAATTTGGCTCAGCGGACCTAATGTGTGCCTGATTCAGCTACTGCTGTTGGATATACAACCATGTACCCATGTGTGATGAGTAGGTTCAGGACTTCAGTCCCTCCTTTACCTGCTCATAGCAAGAACGACGTGTGGTGACACGCTCTCCTCCTGGGCCTGGCTTAAGTGTCAGTAATCATGTATTGCAAGCAAACATAGGGCAATCTGTGCCCTTCCAGGAGTCGAGGTGAGTCTCTGTCAAGGGCCACGTTCACACATCACAGAGATTTGGTCCCTGCCTGCTGATCAACGAACACCTTGGCCTTCATTACAGAAATCAAATTTACATCTTTCGAAGCAATGGAAACTTAAATGTTGTTTCATCCTGACCTCTGGCTCTGACCTGTGGCATTACTTATACTGAGCAACTACATTTCTCTTGGCTAAATTAATCAATTCCCCTTTCAGGGCAGGTCCCTTTCTTTCCTCAAGGAAGAAACTGCATCACATTAGCTACCAGTCAACTTCAAACATTTTATTTTGGAGGATGCTCAAAGAGAGCCTAGCCAGAGAGAAAACTGGAATCAATACACTAGGCCAGCACAATCTGGATTTCAGGTCAGCATGTGGAGAGAGAAATGGCATTTGTGAGACTGATGGCCAGTGAACTGCCATTTCTGGGCGAAGAGCAGACTTTTATCCTCAGTCTCCTGGACCTGTCTGTAACATTCAACCCTGGGACATTAGGACAGCAGTTTGCATGAGGGCTAGGGGCATTCACCTTAACTATTGTAAATCTTGTTGAGAGACACATCCAAACCTCCAACTTCAGATCTCTCTAATTGTGAACTCCTCCAAGGATCAGTTTTAATTGTACCCTTTCCACTGCCTAATGCAGTCTGGAAGAGAAAGAGTTAAAATGTGACAGACAAATGCTAACAGATTGATGCATATCAAGCGAGACAAACATTTGCATGTTCCAGAAACTAAGGGAGTGCTATAAGACAGTGATAGCATAAGTGAGATTGAAAGAATAGACACGCTCCCAAAACAATCTTTCCTATGGGCTGGATAAAAGGCAAGGTTTTTGGTGAGCGACAGCTTTCTTTTCATTTCAGTCCAACGTGGAAATTCATGGCCACTTTTGAACTGTGATCTTGGTACCACAAAACCACCTTCTGGCATACAGGTAAGACTCTTACTTTATATTACATGAACTTTTTTCCCCCCACTGGAAAGCCTGCACCTATCTCTAGCCCACAGCCTGAAGTATTCTCAGTTTCTAGGAGTGAAATGGAAGTTACTCCAGTTTAAGGATGGCTCAGCCATTTAATATTGAATATTAAATTACTATAAATTTCAAATAAAGCCTAAAGAGTTGGGCTTCATATGTGCAATACACAAATAGAAAATCCCTATCAACCACATTTACTAAACTGGAAATCTTTCAGGACAAGCCCTCAGAAAATGAAAACAGACAACAGGCTACACATCTAGATGAAAGACTTCCACAGCTTTATACATACAGTGCACTCAGAAGCCAAGTTTCCAAAGCTTCAGTAAAAGCATCTAATGTGTAATTCTACATTGATAGCCCTATACATGAAAAATACATTATTTACTCTGTCTTATGGTATTACATTGAGGTCTTTATCACATACTTAGAAAAGGAGTGATAAATCCAAGCCCTTTCATCAAAGGTATTTTAATGAGAATTTCCAGATAGCTCCTACAATCAGATGAAAAGCTTTTTGCTGATCTTCACATAAGAGATGGTACCATATTTACATTACTGATTCAGAACCCTGCTTCTCCACTCTTAACCACTGTCATCCTATATTTCATGTCTTTCATCCTGACATGATCTTTTGGCAGCCTTATCATTTAAAAATTATTAAAATGATTTGTTATGTTTCTTCCTTCCAAAGTTTGGTCATAGTAGACAATACTGTCATCTTGTGTTATTCATGTCTAAATGAGGCACCATTTTCTGACTCTGCCTTCCATCTTTTCACTCAGTCTCTCTGACAGCAACTTTGTCTTGTCACCCATCTCCCCGTACTACCAAGAGGCCTGGCCCATACATGGTTTCACCAGAGAGATACCACATTCACATCCCTTGTCTTCTGTTGCCTTGGCTGAACATTTATAGTAATCTTCTTGGACCTTCTTGAAGTCAATCAACTTCCTATTCCCACAACATATTCAAAATACCTCTGGTTAATGTAGCTCTTCCAATCCCTAATTCTGACCTGGGTACAGTATGTGTAGATTCTCCTGTAGCTCTACTTCTTTTATGTTCAATTTAAACTTGTTCTCAAAATCTCTGCTCCTACCTGCTTCCAATTCCACCCTTGTTTGGTCATAATTTCACTGCTAGCTGTGATACCACTCTCAATAATCAAGGGCCATAGATCCTTTCATATTTACTATATTTCATGTCTGTTCTCAGTGCATACAGATGACTACATCATTAGTGTTCACGTTGTGTTAATTAATGTTGATGTAAATGTTTCACCTCTAGATTCCCTTCTTGTGACAGCTATAGAAATTATTATCAGCATTTATTGTTGCTGATGGGCAGCCAATCCTACCATTAGTATTTACTAACTTTACATGTTTAAATATCTTATACAAACAACTCAACTATGTGGCCTCATGTTACTGCCACTTCTGTTTGTTTTTCCTTCTAGATTTCTATGATTGTAATATAAAATAGAAAGAAAAAACATTCCATGTATTCTCATATCATGTGTAAAATCATTTACTGTGTTTCATCCCAGGGGGGATTGTAAATTCATTGAGAAAGAGATGTCAATACATATTTCATAGCTTTTAGCACAGTGAGGTATCAGTCTTATTTCAGCATCTGATTTTCTTAAATAAACTGCTTTAACTAGTCTAAAGAACCAATGTTAAGATGCTAAAATCTGCCTAATTAGGTAGTCTAACTTTCTGAACAATTGAATGCGCAGTATGTCTTCTTGTATCATAGTACATACGTGCTCTCATATATGTTGTGTGATGCTGAGCAAGCAGTTTCATGTCTTGTAAATGTCTGAGAAAATGGGTATATTTTGACAGATGTGCAAGAGAATCTTAAGGGATTATTAATTCATGTACATAACTTTCTAAATGACCTAAGATCAAGAAGCCCTCTAATCAAAGCAGTGATTTGTATCGAGTATTGCATATTTTTTGTATTGAAGATGGCATATATCTGTTGTTTCTTTTAGACTAGCTCTTATCTTTAAAAAAGCTATATTCCTTTAGTGAACTATTGGGGGTGCTGAGGGAAACAAGTCAAAGGAGGTATTATTGGATTATTCGCTCTTCTAGGACAGAACCTGTTTGTATAATCAGAGATATGCCTTAAGTGGTCTTTAAAGAAAGTCAGATTTTGTTTAAAAAAGGCGAAGGAGGAGGCTTCATTAACTAGACTGACAGGCTCCATAGATTTCTCAAGTGTTTAAATTAAGGATTGTGAGTTCTAGAAACTTGACAAGGAAAGCAGGATTGTCACTGCTGGCTGTCTGAACCAGAGGTAAGTGCAGATTAAGCTTTTCCTATCTCTAGTATAAACATATTGCTCCTGTTCTCAAAAGTTCAATGAAATAGAAAAAAGTCTATTGTT
>NW_009595960.1:28573-36073 GCF_000690535.1 Cariama cristata | reverse complement strand
GAGTCTCCCGAGTGTTGAGACAAGGGTGAAATGAGCTGCAGGGGTGAGGAGTGCTCCCGCCTGATGGAGGCAGAGGATAGCGTGGAAGGTTCAGCTCTATGGTAAGACAGCAGATTCCTGTTGGGATCGATACTGATACCTATATGGATAGGGAGCTGAGATCCTGGGCAGGAAAGGAGCCTATAGGTCCAATTCCCATGTGGCAAATGAAATCCAGGTTACTGTTATCAAACCCTTTCTATCTCTTCTGCAGCAGGAGAAGACAGCAGAGGCTGGAGATGCTCATAAAGTACCTCACCTGAGGCGTTCGGATGGGAAAGAGCACGTGAGTAGCCAGAACTATTCATTAATTAGTTTAAGCTCAATTCCAATCTGTGTGATTTTTGGGGTTATTGTTTTTCTTGCTGCGAATTTGGAAGTGAGGAGGAATGTAAATGCAGAGCAAGTGTTACAGTGGTGAGGAGCAAGGTGAATGGTATACGGTAGGAGATGGTTTCGTCATGGCGTGGCGGGAGCTAGCAGCTAGCTTGTGGAGAAGGTACGCAAAGTGTGCAGAAGCAGTGCCATCCATGTGAGGAGAGTTCACTGTGGCGAATGCGAGCATATTTTGGGTCAGTAAGAGGAGATGTGCCTTTGTTTTGGGACAGTAAGAGGAGATGTGGCTTTTGTTTTCTGGTATTTTGCAGGACTGATTTGTGCACTGGGTGACTGAGATAGGCCAGGCACAGCACTGCCAAGTGTAAGGATGTGTCAAAGGCACTTCGAGAGGTGACCAGGGAAGGCCTACATCCACCACAGCATATGTACGAAGATGAAGGCTGTAATACCCCAAAAGAACCTACACAACCTCAATTATCCTGTCTGAAAAAGGGTGCAGTCCCTCACTGTAGAAACTATCAGCCTTGCTCAGTTCTAAGGGCTGTGAGGACTTGATACCCCAGTGCTAGGCAGCCAAACCCCAATGTAAGAACAGGACATCTCTGGGGGTGATATCAGCCTTGGAAAGACACAGTTCACTTGCATTAACACACAGCTCTCCTTTCTTGACGTGGTGGCAGAACCTGCCACACTAACATGATGCTGAAGTTTCTCTCCGTCTTCCTAAATGTAGAGCGTGTGGTCAGGAAGGCAGAGAGGTGCTGCAGCCTGGCACTCGCAGGGAGAGGAAGCTTGGCTTGCCAGCAAGCACCCAGGGAACACCGTGGGCCCTGCATTTGCATAGATTTACACAAATTTGCATACAAGTGTGCAAAGAGAGCGGCTGGGAAAGAGGAACAGAAAGACTCCAGAGTTTCATTGTTTTAAAAAATTGCTCCCCCTCAAGCACTTCATTATTTAATCCACCCCTTCCTCCTCCAATTTGCTGTTTGCTCCACTTGCTGAGGAATTAGCGATGGCCAGGCGGCCCTGCTCGTGCAACTCCTATCGACTAACCCAAAATATACATGTCTGGATCATGGTCCTAGGGCATGCTCCCTGTTGGCTGTAACTCTTGCTTCTGTAACTAAGTTCAAAATGTTTTATGTTTTGTTCCCCCTCACCCCCAAAGGCTTTATGACTTTGTCAAATAGGAACTTCCCTTATTTCAGGACAATCCTTTACATAGTTATGGATGCCAGCTTTGGAGCAGGGGAATGTATAGATGCTTCAAGGAAATCACTGGATTTTTTTTTTTTCCTCTAAATGTGATGTTAAAGGCTAGTTTTCCTTGATGCTCTCAGGAACAGATTAACTTAATTACAGAACCCCTCCTCCTTTAAAGCAGCTTGAGGCATTGTTTTTGGCAAAGTTATAAATGATTGAAAATAAGTGGTTATAATTGAGAATGTTAAGCAGCTGCAACTTTAGTTTTCATTATCAGCTCCATCTACAATACTTCACAGTACTTTTTGACATAAAATGTAGACTGAGGCCATGAAAAGAGCAAAGGAAAGAGGGCTTGTATTTATCAGTTTGATATCGTTCTCATTTAAGCATTACTTAACTAGCAGAACATCAGGCAGAGTTTGTTGCTGACTATAGCTTGCAATTCAGAACCGCCATGTCCCAAAAGAAACGATGACCTGGTAAGTGTGCCCACATCCTTACATAATGACAGTATTTATAATCAAAGGGTAAAATTATATGGCCCCAAATATGCTTGGCAGACAGAGAGCTTTGTGAATCATCTAGTGAGACTCTCCATCTAATAGAGGGTGGTAAGGATCATGTGAGTGGTGGGTAATGAAAAAATGGTAGTCACGTATGTTTCTCTTCAAGAGCCAGATGCTGGAGGCAAGTGATTCCACTCTAATTTTCTTTCTCTTGCTCTATTTTTTTTCCCTGTTTTTAATGTATGTTTGTGGTCTTCATTGCTGTGGAGGAAAGCTGGAAAACGTGACCCTAAAGTACTCTAGAGGCTCAAAATCTATTGCTTTTCTTAAAGAGAATTTCTTGATTTAGCAAGCTGTTGTGTCTGACTTGTGATTTTAAAAAAAAAATTCCTCATAATGTTGTGTTAGGAAGGGACACGAGGCTTGGCAGCATGAGAACAGAAGCAGTCTTATAGAGAAGTTAATATGTACAGCTGTACCTAGTACAGAATTGGATGCTCGGACTTGCACTGTAATGTCCTTAATACAACATAAGAATAGACATCAAGAACATCTAAGTTGTTGTTCTGACACTTATACTGAGTTGCTGCTTAGCCACAAATCACACACACTCTGCTATTCCTGGGTTTGTCCGTTGGGGTGAATATTTTCTGCCTGCACTGGTATGATGTGGTTACTTTCATTAATCGGTTCCTTTCAGTTCAGTCTTTTTGGAGGTATTATATATATCTAATCCTCAGCATCCCTTCTAAGTATCTTACATAGATGCCTAGAAAGAATACAGGAGAATGGCCAAATCCTTCCATCACGACCACAAAGCAGTAACTGGGCTGTTTGGCAGAAGCTAAGTCAATGGGGCACTGTATTACTATCAACAGCTCCAGCAAACTGACATCTCGCTGGAGGGAGTACTGTGGAAAGTGTGCCCAGCTGTAGAAGCTGGGTGCACAGGAAGGTGGTGAATTTTAACAGTGCATTTCTGAAAGAGAGAAAAAGTATTTGCAGCAAGTGGAATCTGAATGGTTTTACAATATAACTTTATGATAAACAAAGAAAGGCTGTGTTCAGGATGCAAGGGATTCATCACACGATCTACTATAAGCATGGGATTGCTTCTGCCTGACATCTCAAGCCCAAGAGTTGGGTGTCTAAGTTAAGTGAATTATCCAAATTTCTGTAGTCTTTGAAGAGGTGAGTAGGTGCACAGTAAGGGATGAGTACATAGGTGCATCCCAAAGTGTCTAACTCTCCCCATTGCCTGCAAAGTGAGATGGATGACACTGTTAGATAGTTGCGGTTAGGTGAGATGAAACTGGGCCAAGCATCTAGTTGCAGGTGTCTAGAACACAAGCATTCTGCATAGTCAGTTGAGAAGGGATGGTTTCTTCTGAGAATAATTAAGACCATTTCAGGTAGGCTCCCATTCTAAATTGTTCACTGAAAAAGCTATCCATACCTTCATCTGTATACCTTTACCTATATAAGGTGTCTACATTCCTAACCAGGTGCCTGAGCTAAAACCTGAATACCCACTGACAGTGCAACTTATAACAGGATGCATATTCCTATAATTCCTAGAGATATGCCTACAAAAGGCAAGGTTTTGTTACAACACCAATTTCTAACCTTCTGTTGATAGAAGCTTTTGTATCACTCTCCAGCAAATAATGGTATATATTCTGGCTTGATCATATTTGTACTCTTAAAGAAAATGCTTGTTGATGATTGCACATGCTTTTACATTAGTGATTATCAACAAACACTTTAGGCTCTTTCACAGTTCCTGCAGAAACTGCAATAATATATTTTACGCCTTGAAAGGTTGCAAGTGCCTAATTTCATGAGTCCATGGAACTAAATAATCCAGGAGTAAAATTAGGGTAATATCCATGCTTCCCTATCAGCTCCTCTCAGGATGCTGCAGGGCAAAGGGCCTTTTCTGAATTAATTATGTCCAGGGTGCTGAAAGGTTTGGCTAGAGCCTTAGCCAATACAGCCTGGCAAGGATCTGACACAGCTAGCCAAGCCTTTCTCCCCACTGACTTGACTACCAGGGCTGACAGCTGCCAGGTCCTGTTGTCCTCAAACAGAATTTTTCAAAGGTCCCTTCTCAAACTGTTGCCACTGACTGTCACAGAGTGAGCCCTGCTTTCTAGGTCAGCGATTTTGCGTGTATCACATGTTATTTGCCAGCCCACCCTTGTAAATTCTGTGCCCGAAGAGACTGCTTTGAATGAAGTCACTCAATAATTCACATGCGAGTGTGTGCAACATTTAGTGCCCTCCTTTTGTCCCAGTCAAGTTGATTCTTCAGACCTGGACTAAAGTAAGCAGCTGACCTGTATATCCGTAAGATTGGTAGGATGCTGTGTAGCAGAGCTCGCACAGCATACGGCCTGATGGTTTGAGAAGGTGCAAAGTTGTTAACCCTGTCACTGCCTTCCAGAGGTGTTCAATTTAGAGAATAAAAACCCATCACTGCGGCAACACCATTTCAAGTAGTTTTTCTCTAGGCAAAGTATCACGTCCCTCTTTTGGGATGACAGAATATGTTGTGTGTATCAGTGACCACCACCTGTGTGTCTGGAATAGTATTTTTATTGGATAATATAACCTCCTGTGTCACTGAACACTGAGAAAATATCTGCATTGGTAATCGTGAACCCTGGAATAAGTAGGGCCCTTGCTCTGCTGGTACCTTTCTCCTTTGTGGGCTGCCAAGCTCAGACCGTTCTTCTCATCTCATTCAGAAATCTAGCTTTCATTATTAATTAGAAGTCAACTTTATACTGCTATTTATTAAATTGTTCACTAACACCTGTTTAAATTACCAGGCCAAATTTGAAACTTTAATAATGAACACGCTCTGAGTTGTGGCATGAGGACGAAAGTCAAAATCAAACCTTCATCTAGCTGACAATTGTACTTGGAATAAACAAAGAAAATATTGGGCACAAACATCTGGATTCTGCACTTGAAGTCTAAGTTGATGAAAGATTATGAAAATGCAGGATGGGTGTCATGATGTGTAGTAGAAAAGGTAAGATGGCTGAAGATTAGATCAAACTAAAAAGAGGATAAAAAGGATCATCAGTTGTGAGACAAGAGTTGCTGTCTTGTACAAATGGGAAAGTATATGTAATGGCATGGTTCTTAATATGAAGATTCAGACTCATTTCAATATTTATCTAATTACATGAAAGATGGTTGCAAGAGACATTGCTTGGGAGCTGAAGACTTAGTCAATTCCCTGAACAGGAAAGGTTTTAGCCATACTACTACATAGTAAAAGATACTGTTATCCTAAGTAATGGTGTATCTTTTTGTTATTAAACTTGGTTTATCACTTGTTAAACCAAAATATCAATAGTTGTGTTGGTAAGGAAAGGATGTTGCCTGCCTCTTACACCTTTCAGTCTGATGCAAGCACTGGTGTCTTCTGCTCTTTTGATGAGAAGGGTAAAATGCTGGATAGAGACTTGTTCAGAACTTGACATGAACAGAGCCATTGGAGGGGAAAGAGCTCTCTCCTTTAGTCTGTGGGTGAACAGAAATGAACTGAGCCACAGAGAGGGTTTCATTTGCATCACCTGTGTAATCATAGTTATAGTGTTGGGAATCTCTGTAATACACTCTGAAACAGTTACATTTGAGAGAGGAACTTAAAGGGGAAAGGAAAAGCTACTAACTAGTTGGAGACTCTGCATCCCTGATAGTGAGAGCTATACTTGTAGGCTTGTATAATCACGCTTTTTTTTCTTCAATGGAGATTGCACATAACTTGAAAAAAATCTTATGGAAGAAGGGAAGTTGCAGAGAGGTTTGTGCAAGGAAATTACAGAGGAGGGCTGAAGCCTCTTCCAACCTTTGCCAAAATCCATAGTCATTGCAATTTTACTTCGCGTTGGCAAGAATTTAAGACTAAGTAACACTTTCCTAAGGCCTAGAGACAGATCTGAGTAAATTCCTTGTCTTCAGTGGTACAAATATGTGATGTTCTGTTCATTGCTTACCATAGTGGCTGGAGAAAGAAAAGCAACATTGTAAGGGTCACTTCCACAAGGGACCCAGTTGCTAAAACTCTGCTAACATTTTTCTGTGTATAGGTGTAAGTATGGATATGAAGAACATGCTGTACTTCTCTTAATCATAATGTGTTTCACATTTAATAAAGGTTTTCTAGTTTTATCCACAATGGATGGTTGCAAATACAAAGGTGTTGGATGTTGATGATATTCAAGAAACATTTCAGTGATCCTAGGGATTTCTTGGGGGAACCTCAGAAGTGTTTGTGCAGATGGTACTTTGTTTTAGAGACAATTCCTGGTTTTTAATCTGATTAGCGTGGCTTTTGACTTTTCTTGATTGTGGATTACACTTCAGATGCAAAGCGGTATCATTTAGATAAGACATGTTTAAAAATACTACAGAACTGATGGCTTTGTGTTTAAAGTGGGTGCTATTTCAAAATAAGCACTAGCAAATATGCTCAACAGCAGACTTCTGAGAGAATTGTTCCTAATGGAATCCATTTTAGGGTAGGGAATTGCGGGATATCCTGGAGTGATCTAGTGAGTGATAGGGCAAACATTAGTAGGATGGCTAAAGCTTGGTTTCATTTCAGAAGATTGTGTCGAATAGCAAAAGTAGTATGAAGAGGAGGGATTGGAAGATAAAGAAAGAGACAAAACAATAGAAAGAAAACCAAAGAAAATGAGATAATTTATCTTCACAGAAGTGTCTTATGTCAGACTTTCACAAGAAATGCTGCCTTTTGTTGAAAAACAGTCAGGAATCAGGACATGGCAATAGACATAAGAGAGAAGAATCCCCCCCAGCTAAGAAAAATGTTAACTTTTTTTTCTAGGAAAAAAAAAAGGTATTTCCAGGGATTTCCCCCCCCTGCCTAGCCCCTGCTCTAATAATGTCCTGATTCATGTAGTGCCCGCATCTAACTACTGGGAAACACAGACTTCTGCTTCTATTTGTAACAGTCAAGAAGAGCAGCAGCACTGTAGCATGTTTATGAGTGTGTATTGTTTTGCCACATTGAAGGACACTTCTCTCTGGGGATAGGATTTCATTTATCTTCATGTTAGCTCCAGAGAGAAATTGTCTCAAGCAGAGAACAGTTAGTTGTAGTAAGTTGTGTATGTATGGTATGTGCTGTGTTTTGATGCAGTTCACCGACAGCTAGTAACTGGACCTAATCTGTCAAACTCATTTCACCTAAGACCTGAAGTGTAACTCCAATTCTGATCTTTAAGGTGAAAGCATCACAAAGCTAGTTGGTTCCTAACTTTCTGTTTATCAGTAAACAATACCTTTTCTTCTTTCCTATTTTTTTGCTTATTTCCTCTTCAGAAACACTGTTTCCTTTGGTCACTGTTGTTTTGGTGTTTTGTAC
>NW_009595960.1:24096-28542 GCF_000690535.1 Cariama cristata | reverse complement strand
CTTTTTTTTTGTTGTTTTTGTTTTTTTTGAAAAAAAAAAAAAAAAAAAAGGCAGCCGGTAGCACTATACAAACTATTTATTGAGCATAACATGTTATCATGCAGTCACTTCATTAACGTATGTTATGTAGCTAAACCCCTATCCTTACCTATTACAGAGTTGTTCCTAATTGGGCATTTCTTACCAGTTTGCTACCTCAGGTTATACCTTTCAGATTAATTAGAAAACTGGAGTCACTTACAGTTGTTAAAGATTCCTTGATAATTTTACAAGAACAGGAGTCTGGATCGTAGGAATTGTTTGCTATCTACTCAATAGCAATTAGTGGACAGGATTCCCAACTACAGGCTCTCTTTTGCTACTTCCGTTTCCTCTGATGGACTGGGAAAAAGCAGAGAGAAATTGCTCCACACCTCAAATTCTACCTCTGAATTTCAGAAAGATCTTTCTCACCCTCTTGAAACAGACCTTGTTTGTCTAGTCTCTGTTTTCAAATTTTTTAACTGTTGCAGGGTTGGCAACAGGGTTGGTCCTCTCTCTTCTTTTACTTTGAAGGCTGCTAAAAATATTCTTGGTAAAACCTGAAAATGCAACATGACATTATCTTAATGCTGAAATACTTCATGACCGAAAGTTTGTCGTCTTCCCATACTATTTTTATTGTTTCTGGTGGCCCTATAACACACACAGAGATTTGCACTAGAAAAGAGAGAGAGCAGCTGACAAGGAGCATTCTTTATAGACTGGACCTAAAAAGACCAAGAGAAGACGCTGTTTCTTATCCCTTCATCTGTTGCTTACTTCTGAAGGGAAAATGAGGCTATATATATCTTTATGAATATTAATAAATGGGAGTGGCTGGTGGGTTGATAAGCTGGTGGCCAAGGGGCAGTTCTGTACTTCTGGAATATCCTCTCACTAGTGCCAAAACTGCCTAGATGTGACAGTTTTTCAGAGTGTATTGCACTTGTTTCATCTGGCTGAACCAAAGGTTTTCGGTTTGAGATCTTAGCCCATGTATGAGGTTTAGGTGTTATTTTGCTTCACTTTAGCCAAGGATTGTAAAATATTTTGGTTTGGTTGTGGTTTGTTTTGTTTTTAATGATTAAGAGACATATAGGCGAATACTTTAAATCTAAAAGTAGGGAAGGAATAAAGTATGTTCTGTTACTGTCAGCATCAGGCCAGGTAAAATCTTTCTAAAAGTTTCCGTTCTACTTCTGTTGGATGCATTATTCTTTACATCCCTTAATAAACAGACGTACACAATGCATGCTACAGGAAATCATATTTTTCTCACATTAAATGATTGAAGAGTATTTAACTGGGTTTGCACTACTGCACAAGTACTGTCCCATAAGAAATCTTATCATTAAATCCCAACAACTCATTTCTGTTAGCAACAGTTTCTTTATTATTGTCTACTGGACTGTATTTCAGAATTGAGATTTTATGGAAGAAGTTGGAGATATGTAGCTGTTCCACATACACAGATTCCTATTAGCATTGCATTTTAGTTCTGGTTAAATGTTGACTGTATAAAAGTAAGGGAATAAAGGATGACTTTTGCAATTAATTTGCCCAGGACATGGCTGAAGGAATCATGCTAGAGTAAAGTATATTACATCTAGGTTGATGATGTAAAGTACAGTTGCCAGATACCATTGTGAGAACTATAGGGAAAAACAGAGATGGTGTTTCACTAAACACAGCTGAGTGCATGAGTTTTGACAATGCTTTCAACCCAGAGAAAGCATAAACATGGTGGCTTTCAGTACTATGAGCAATGCTAGCAGTCCCCTGAGTTCAGGAAACACTTGTTGCAGCCTTGAGATTACTATCATGCAGGAGAATTTCAAGAGAAAAGTACTCTGGGTAATTCCTTGGAGAAGGTAAACCATAGTTTGGTTTTTGTTTCTTCTCTGTAGTTGCATAGCTGTAGGTATGACACAAGACTTTTCTCCTGAAAGTCAGCTTTTTTGTTACAACATTGTGCTAACTTGCTATATTTACAGTCATTACAGTGATTGATTTAACTAATGTATATAATGAAAGTGCTAAAGTTAAAGATGCCAGTGGAACTTTAATTTGGTTCTCTTTTGCATATGTGCTCTATTATAGTCTTTAATTATGTGAATATGTTCTATTTTATTCATATAGCTGTATCTCTGCATGTATCCAGAATATTCTAACTATAGTACTTACCTGTAGGTCCTCTATTGCTCTGAAGTATTGATATCACTTCTCAGTTTAGATTCTGGTACACAGTCAAACTTTGCTTATGCTTTAGGAATTTGCATACCCAGCAAGCATGCTCTTTCTCTTTTTATTTCATGCTTTATATCTGTACTATGCCCTCTTTGTTCAGCTTCCAGCTAAAGTTGTGCTCATGTTCCGGATCTCTTCTTTTCTGGAGATGTCAAGGCCCAGATTTAGTAGTATAAAAAGCTTGTGGGCAGTGCGAAGTTGTTGGTCAAGCAGGGTCACACCCACAATGCTGTGCAGCATTGGATTCAAAAACACACTATAGAGGTAAAAAGATAGAAACAGGACTTGTAGTGGTGCATCATCCGTTCTCTATCCAGAGAAGAATCAGGAGGAATTTTGCTACAGGACATCACCCACAAATAGTGCTGTCTAAGTTGTGATGATGCTGTGGTTATGAGGGTGATGATATCAGCTGTTGTATGATGTAGTGCCTGGGAGCCATGAGTTTTCTGATGGACAGGAGATCTGGTTAAGACATTGCTGTGTTTGAAATGTCCCTGAAAGTTCTGCTTGCCACCAGGGAAGGCTGTGGAGAGTCATTATATTAACCTTAGAAGTTGTTGTCTGCACACTTTGACTCACACCTGATAGATATTTTCTCCTAAAAAGACTAGATATAAACCTCATAATCTCATACTAGTTTTTGACTTATTGTTCCTCTTTCCTCTAAATTGCTAGCTCTCTCAACATGTTAAAATGATGGGGATGTTGTTTTGGAAGATGCAAGAACTAGGCTGGCACTACCAGCACATCTTTTTCCCAGTATTCTCTCAGTCCCTCCAATAGAGCACTATCCGTTCCTGTGGATATTGAGCATCCTGAAGCAGTTGCTTGTTACTGAATCTGTTCAAACTTACGTCCCCCTCCAACATGATATTGGTGCACACACTAACTCTACTAGATTAAAAATGGGCACTTATCACATCTGTGTTGCTTGAGAATCACAGTGTGACTGTAAGATCTCAGTTATCATATACACAGTGCATTTTAATCAAACCAACAATTAACTTGGATTGTCTGTGCAAGTTTTTTATCAGTAAGACTTTTTTTATCAGTATAAATCTCCACATAGTGATTTTTATCACTGCAAATGTATTTTAAAAAAAGCAATTGAAGTAACAGATAGGAAACACATTGCACAAAGATATTAACGCCGTTAACTCCCAATATGCTTCAAATTCATTGAAAGCCTGAATTAAGAGTACAGCTAATTTTTGACATGTCTGCACAAGATCTATATTTTTAGATGTAAAATGTATCTAAAATATAGACATAATTCTAACTTTGCAAAATAAGGAAGCTCTCAAAACTGTGGTTATCCCCTTCCAACTGCTCATGAAAGTTTCAAAGCCTGGCAAATATCCTTAACTTTTTGGCCTGGCTGGCCATAGAAAAGAAAACTCTGTGACCAGAAATGACAGTTAGCTGCTGGGTTTTTTTATTCCTTTTTTTTTTTTTTAACAGTCTAAGCTGAGCTGTCTCTTGCCTTTCAGTTCAAGCCTTTGCTGTTTGCACAACACATTAAAAAATAGACTTTTGCTTAATTCCAGAATTCTTCTAAGTTCTAGTCTTATGTCAGTGTCGCAATTCAGTGAAGCCTTATCCTCCATTTGGTTTCACAGCTCCTGACAGATCCACAGAGCATATGTACTGCCTACTGACAAGATACGTCATCATCTCCAGGCTGTGACACTGACAGTGCTGAAGTAAAAGCACAAGTATTGTGTATTTAGAAACACAGGAAAACACACAATACGTATGTGTCATGACCAGCAGAGAGAAAACAGAGAACCTCTGATGTCCCTAAAGGCAAGGTCATGTGTTATCACTGATGTTTTCTATCCTAGTGAAAATCATATCTGCCCTTCCATTCTTCTATATAAAACTGCATGTTGGAAAAATGTTGAGATATCTTCTACCATAAATTGACATCCTCCATTCTGTTTAACTTTAAAAAAGCCATGCAGAACATGCAAAATAAATTCCACAGGACTACATAGCACTCCTCTGGCTTACTATGTTCATAGAATTATACAATGCTTTGGGTTGGAAGTGACCTTAAAGGGTCATCTAATCCAACCCCCCTGCAATGAGCAGGGACATCTTCAACTCAATCAGGTTGCTCAGAGCCCCATCCAGCCTGACCTTGAATGTTTCCAGGGATGGGGCATCTACCAC
>NW_009595960.1:0-24065 GCF_000690535.1 Cariama cristata | reverse complement strand
ATTTTTCACCCCCCACCAAAAAAAAAAAAAAAAAAAAAAAAAAAAAAAAAAAAAAAAAAAAATATCTTTCTTTTATCTAGTTTGAATTTACCTTCCTTTAGTTTAAAACCATTACCCCTTGTCTTGTCACAACAGGCCTTGCTAAAAAGTCAGTCCCCATCTTTCTTATAAGCCCCCTTTTAGGTACTGGAAGGCTGCAATAAGGTCCCCACGGAGCCTTGTCTTCTTCAGGGTGAACAACCTCAACTCTCTCAGTTGAACCTGTGCAAGTTCTGCCACAATAGGCAGCAGAAACTGCTATACAACGCAAATATCCAAAGTGTGTAATACTGTTTCCTCAAAGAATACGCGTAGGTCATCCTGCAGGAATTTAGATGGGGTATCCTATAGGCTGTATTGACAGAGGCTTTTAAGCTGCCTCTAGCTAATGGTGAGGTTTTGCCCATTACTCTGACAGATTCTGGGTAGAAACCAGTGTGCGGTTTTAATGCAAGCTAGATATTATGATTATTTTTTCTTGCTGTTGTAGATCAACTGAGTGTAGATAGTGGTCATGCAGCACAATGCAGAAGTACGTTTTTTCCCTTTAATGAACTCCAAGATCTTCTGCAAATAAACTTGGAGGAAATGCAAACTGTCACTGTCCTCCCAAGGAACTGAAAGACTTGCAAGACACAGATAGCAGTGAGGTCTAAACGGGCAGTTTGCATCTCTACTCTAACAGTCCAACTGTTGAGATCTGCAGCTAGTAAACATGGCAAGCAACTGGCTAGCCATGGCTCTGTATTTCCCACAGCTCATACAGTTCTCATGCTGATACCCTGTTGCTACAGCTCAAGACTAAGCTACAGACTTTCTTTGACTTCAGAGGAAATATTTACATCAGGCTGACTTCTGCAGCTGTTCCTGGGCATAACATCTCTGCAGTCCCATTCTCCAGTGCCAGCTGGTACTTGTATCATGAGCCCAAAAATGGCTTTGTGGGGAGAGGCTGTTCCAGAAAACTGTTGCTCTTGAAGCCACTATTCACGCCTTGTCTTTCAAAGTCACCAGAAGGGATCTGGAAATGCAAGCAGAGACAAACAGTGGTAGTTACCATGGCTGCTCTCACAAATCGTTCAACCAGGAATGTTTGGTGGTGTCATAGGAGCTGGCCTGAAAGCTGCTGCTGTTTGGTGATAGCATACCAGATAAGGTTGGCATGTCAGCAACTGCCAACATTACCATATGGCAGTGTGTGGCATTCATGCTGGTCTGCTGAGAGTCTGAGAAACATACCATCTTCTTTGAGGAATAGCAAGGAAGATGATGAGGATATGGGGTGTTGATCCCTAGATACAAAGAGCAGTTGGTTCTCCTTAACTTCTGTTATGCCTGTATGCCACCAATCCCAGAAATGCCTTAGGCAGGCAGTAATGCAGAGGAGAGTAGGTGACCTGATCACATAGCTGTGCTCATACGTGAGAGCATCCTCCTTCCTCTGCCCTCCTCATGTCCTTTCATTATATGACTCTTAGTGAACACAGCTGTTAGTTTGGACAGGCCAGTTAGTACAAAGCAGTTACAGCAAAGCCTCGTAGTAAATCTCCTTATATAGGCAAGCCTTTGGATAAATAAATCAACCTCTTGTGACTTTTTCAACCTGTGGTTTTCACAATTTGTTGCAATGACATTTGAGGCATTATTCATGGATACAAAGGATCTCATTCACTAGACTTAGCCCTCTGAAGTGATCATTTACGTGCACTCTCTTACTTTTGTGTATTTTGAGCTCTGCTCTGACACTGATTCTTGCCGTTTCCTTAGGCAATAGTGTAGACAAGTTTCTCTGTAATTTACTTAGGACCTGGAAAACTGGTGCTAGCTATATGATAGCAAATAAGATGTTCGCTGTCACTGAGTTTCTCCTGTATACTGGAAATTTGAAATTCTTGAAACAGTGAAGAATATTTAAGCTCTTGTCTGTCTCAGTGTTGACCTGATGTGGTCAACACTCCCCAGAGCTGTGTGGCTAAGAGCAGAGCCACTCTCAAGCAGGGGCTAAGCAGGCAATTTAGAGCAGCAAAATAGCCAGCTTCTCCTGTGGATTTTGGTTTATTCTAGGGCCCCAGGAAGCCGGGTTGCTACATCTACTAAACAAGAGCCTGTAAGATGGCAACTTTGACTGGGAGGGTTACTAATAAAAAAATTTTGTCCTCTGGAATTGTTCTACCAACCTCTGTCACTACATCTCTTCTCCTCAACCTAGAAGAGTTGATCTGATCCAATTATCTTGTTGATGCTGCTGAGGATCCACTAGTAAACTCCGTTAGTAAGCATGAACATAATTATTGTACAAGCCTTGCCTCCTTTCCTCCTCCTCTTTTTCTCCTTTCCTTGCCATCCACTCGTTTTGCTTCAGCTAGTTTTACTGTCAGCTGAATGCAAGGACTGACTGGGTTTAGGCTCCTGCTCCTCATTCTCTACTTCATTCATAGTACAACATCAGGGCAGAATCTTGTCTAGTGCTTAAAGATTACACTGTTTCTTGGATGTATAAGGGGATGCTGAGTGTGATCATTCCCTGTGCTTGAAAACCAAATGGTACTGATGAGTGGAGGGACTTAGGGAATTGTAATTGGGAACCTGGTTGCCAAGTTCAGAATAAAATTATGGGTGGAAAATTCCACTCAGCCAGATACTATCTGCTACCTAGAATAGTTTCCTTTCACATGGACTTTTCAACAACACAGTACATGACCATAACTATGCCTTGTTTAAAAAAAAAAGTGTATTTCTAATGTTAAAAATCACACATAACAATGTTGTAGAGTTATTCTAGCCTGTACTCAATACATATTTTTACATGTTGATAAATAAAATTTTAAGTGAATAATAACCAGTAAAATGTTTGTAGTTTTGTAATCAAATGAGGACAATGACATCCTATGGTTCTATGTAATAACTAGTTCCAAAGGTAGATCTCTCTTAAAGTAAAGCTACTTTTTCTTTTTGGGTGATATGATTTAACAGGAACTGCCAGCCATAACAATGGTACATCTTGTACTGCCAGCTTTAATAGAGACTGCAAGAATAATTTAAGGCCAAGTCAAAAAAGTTTTTGTAATAGTTAAGTTCCAAATTGATTTCTCACTCATTCTCATAACCTAACCTGAATATCAATATTGTTTTATTTTATGCTGAACTTTTTTTCCCCCAGTTTTTGGTTAATAAGGAACATCTTTTCTTTAAAAGATGCTCTCAACCCGATTTTCCCCATCTCCCCATACACAAAAATAGCATATCTGTACTGAAGCCAATAAAGAATGCACTGTAGATAAATTCATACTGTACCAATGGAGTGTAAGGATTCCATTAATGCTTTAGTGATATCATCAAGGAAGAAAAAGGCAAAATGGATCCACAGCTTTTACTCTGCTGGGTCTGTAATGAAGCAGTGTTGTAGCAGCTGCTGTCTTTTTTCCTATAAGCATCGGTTAGTTTATTGTGAAAATTCAAAAAAAAAAAAAAAAAATTCCTGACATTTCCTTCTTTCTTTTTCTGTCTCTATTTTTTTTTTTTTTTTAAAGAACAGTCAGGTTCCTTTTGTTACTGCTGTGATGTACTTTTCCTTACTAACTCCAAGACGGAGCCTGAAATGCAATATGGAAATTACTAATATGACAGAGAAATATGAGTTTTATACCGTAGAAAAAGTGGCTGTAGTAATATATCAGAGAAATTATTGAATGTTATCGGTCATAGCACAATTTATTATTTTACCAGTGTGCTGCGAAAAGTTACTCGGCTAACTGAAAGCTTTCCTACTATATTAGCGCTGTCTGGGAGCTTAACTGGTACCACTTCAAGCACTGTAATTATTTGTACATTAGCCCCTTGGATTCCTCCCTCCCCACCCCAACCCATCATCTTAACATACTGTACACACAGTAATTTGATTTACTGTCTTTATTTTGGACTTTGTACAGTAAGGCTTTCACAGAGGAAAGATGGCTGAAAGATATGAGAGGGCTGAGAATTTGGAAACTGTCTGCTCTGCATTTTGTGTATGCTCCCTGCCAAACTCATATGTAACTCTCATTAATGCTAATGGGATTTAATACATACTGCAAGAGGAAAATATCCTCATTTATTTTACACTGAATCGAGTGGTAGCAAAAGTGCTGCATTGACAACTCTGGAGCCCTCTATTTATCCATAGAACAGGCAGTGTCAGAATAAGTTTCCTCACAACCTGGTGTCTCAGTCATCTTCTGGAGGGACCTCTGAAGGACAGCACAGCCACTGGCATCTCTGCACAGATAACAGTTTTGCGATGTGGACACCTGTACAGTAGCACACTTCACTCGTGATATATGACAGTTTGGAGATGCTAAGCTTAGGCTGTGTTTGAATGAGTGCTAGAGGGATGAACAGTACAAACGAGCTCTTTCAAATCACAGAAATGGCCTATCCTCACAGTTCTGCCTGTAAATTCTTCAGACCAACATACCTGTGAGAGGAAAACTTTTCCTGAGATTTACTGACTTGGACATAAAAAGTTACGTTGACTTTTAAGTAGGGGATTGCTTAAACAAGTCCTTTAAAATTGCTATTGATTCCGAACAATGTCACCAGATGTAGGTGATGCAGTAGTGATGAGTTTAGTGGCATGTATGTGTTATACATGGGCTTCATTTTTCAATGTTGTTGAATAATAATAACTTTGTAAGACATCTTCTGATACATGTAGATACGTGTATACTGGTCAGAAAAAGCCATTCTGTTGAAAATCAAATTTCTTACAGGAACATGTTAAAAATATATTTTAGGAAAAAAAAGTAGGGAGTAAGTTCTTTATTAGGATCAGGTAATATTGTTTTCCTCTGAGTGTAAGACAAAATTAGATAGGCATAAATATATGTGATTTAACATGCCGAAAGTCACATTTCAGTGAAATTTTTGAATTCTATCAGAGGGAGAAATTTGAGTTGACTTGTCTTTTTATGAAAAACTGGTTTATGTATCTGTTTAGTTTCATTGTTATCTTGAATCACCTAATCTTGATTGATGAAGTTATTTCCGTTAAATAGACAAGGAGATTCACCTGAGCTTCCAAAAAGAGCTGCCTCACACCCAATGATTAGCCAGGGTTACGCTATACTGTTTTGTTCTTTTACCCCTGCTCCCTAACAGCAGGGCTCTGGATGGGGTCTCTTTCTACCTGGCTGGCCTTATATATCTTTCTACTGCATCTTTGGTGGTATGTATATAAAACACACATCACCACGTGCAGCTGAACCGGCTGTCTTCCAAATGGTATCAATGTTAGCAAGTTTCTATAAAACAATTATGCAATGGTTATAATAAAAGTTTCAAAATTAAGTATTGTTTCTTTTTCTCCTCTGGGCTAAAAATAAAGGCCTTTAACAGAGGACATCTTGCTGGAGAAGGAGGAGTCAAAGCATGCGTAATACCATCAAGCTTGCCAAAAGTCAAGCTCTTATGGCTGATGTATCATACTCTGGCTTGACTGTGTTTCTAAAACATTCTGGACTTCAAAACTTAATTTGAGTCCTACTACCAAGGAATTCCTTGTTGAATGTGTCTCTAGAGACATGTGGCTTGTCCCACTGCTCTGCTTTCTGCAATGAAAATCTCTAGTTCCTCAGGCTTTGATAACGCTGGATGGCAGTTACCCTCCCAAGAGTAGGGTAAGGTTTGAACAAATTTCTCTTTCTTCTTCCCAAGCTTTCTCCTATTTTTCTTTCTCCATCCCACTGGACAACAGCAGATGCAAGGTCTCTATGCAAGGAGGTACAGAGAGCTATAAGTGCTTGTTCTTCTATTCCTTGCATTACCCCACTATTTGCAAATCTTGCTGCTGCTTCCTCCTGAGCCCCTTGGAAATTCCCTGTTTCAATTTTGCAGGCTTAGAACATTTGTTTACTGCATTGTCTTTCTTCTTGTTCCCTCTTAAACCTGCATCATCCCTTTTGAAAATTCCATCAAAATGCAGTGGCTAAATGTAACTTCCCAGCCTGCTAATGATCATGGTCATTGGATCATGACTTTCAAGTCACTGCACAAGCTGCTTTTCCCATGTATAATTCACACATTATACTTCTTAGCCTCACCTTAAGGTTTTGACTATCCTGTTTTTCCTATATCTCCTTTGCTCTTTCAGTAATGCCACATTGTTACCTCATTTAGACCCACCTAGCACTGGACTGTATGTTTTTGGTTTTGTTTTAAACCTTATACTGGTGTCTCTCTATGGAAAAATTTCTGAGTACCATAATCTCATTCTGACAGATGTATGCTCTTTTCACCTTCAAATGCTTAGTGTAAAACGGGCCTTATGGAACAAAAATCTTGAGTTTTTGCATTGTCCAAGCTGTTGTCTCAAAAGTGGACTGAAGTAAACAAAAAAATTAACATGTAATCGGCTGGAAGTTGACACCATCCTTGAGGTTTCTGAAGGCATCTTGTAAAACCTAAACCAGCTACTAAGTAAATAATGGTTTGATCAGTCTCTCTTGTTTTGTGTGATACCAAAGAAATGGTTCATGCTTAGGTAGTAGATAAAAGGTACTGGAAAAGGAAAATAATAATATAGAGCTAAGCTATGTTTTCAAAGTTGGATACTAGTCTTTCCTTTATGTTTTCTTCTGTAATGTTGCAGTTACTTGTTATTTGGGTCATTAAATCAATCTGCAGATGCTGGGAGGGGGACCTCATTCTGAACCTTATGTTTTGATTTTTTTTTTTTTTGAGGGTCATCTCACTTTGTAGTTGCACTGGATATTTGCTGATACTACAGATGATTACCTGCTGAGGTCTATTTCTAATATATAATTGAACAACAACAACAAAAAATTTGTGCTTTCATTTGGGAAAGCATGTGGTTGGCTTTTACAGATTTAGGCTAGTCACAGTTGCCAGGCCTGCTGGCTACATGCCTTCCCATAAAAAATAAACTGGTCTGCTTCTTGATGAACAGAATTCAGACCTGTAGAGTATGAGGCTTGTTTGCCAGGCTTTTTAACTCGGCTAAACAGTTCACTTCTATTCTACAATTTATTTAATTAATGTTCATCTCTTTAATAGGGATCTATCTTAGCCATCTACCATTATACAGTAAATTGTTTTAATGAATTCTGTGATTCTCTCAAAATTCCCAATCAGATGAGAGGCCCTGCTAATGTATTAAGTCAAGAAAGTACAGCTTTGGAGATTCATTAAATTTTATTTCTTATGAATTGTCTCTGCAAAAACTCTGAAAGAAACACAATGCTAAAAAGGGGCCATTAGTAGACCTGCTTGTTATAGATGATCAGAAAGTATGAAGTTTAGTTTGCCTTTAAACTTCATTAGCACACTGTTATTTTTTTGTTTTGCTGGAGGTTTTTTGTTTGTTTGCTTTTGTTTTTTCTTTTTTTTTCTTTTTTCTTTTTTTTTTTTTATTTAATGTCTTGTAGGAATGGGGGTGTACTGCAAATTCCCTTTAAAATAGGCTGTCAATATCTGAATTTCTTCTTTGACTTAACTTGAATGACAGAAGAACAAGATGTGTTCTAAAAAAAGTCCCCACAAAATGCCTACTAAATTCAGCTGAAATGTGAGTTTACCTGCACTGTGTACTGGGAAGGGTTGGACAATGTAACAAAAAAAGAATGCAGAGTTGAAACTTTTCCACTTAATTATTTTTCCTGACTTTTCCCTC
This sequence comes from Cariama cristata, assembly GCF_000690535.1. Classification (NCBI taxonomy): domain Eukaryota; kingdom Metazoa; phylum Chordata; class Aves; order Cariamiformes; family Cariamidae; genus Cariama; species Cariama cristata. Next base: position 16,360 of record NW_009595960.1, on the reverse strand, counting down.
TTCCCCTTCAAACCAACACTACTCCAGTTAAGTTTGTGTTCAACCTGACCAGAAAATCATGTGGAAAGGAATTAGAGAACTTAATAAAATAGCATAGAATATTTCAGTTGGAAGTGACCTACGGTGATCATCTAGTCCAACTGCCTGACCACTTCAGGGCTGACCAAAAGTTAAAGAAAATTATTAAAGGCAATGTCCAAATGGCTCTAAACACTGACAGGCTTGGGGCATCGATGGCGTCTCTCAGAAGCCTGTCCCAGTGTTGACCACCCTCTCAGTAAAGAAATGCTTCTTAATGTCAAGTCTAAACCTCCCCCGACACAGCTTTGAACCATTTCCACACATCCTATCACTGAGTACCATGGAGAAGCAATCAGCAGCTCCCTCTCCACTTCCCCTCCTTAGGCGATGGGAAGCTAATCTTAAGCTGTTTGAGAATAAAACGAGAATAAAGAAAATTAATACTATAATCTCTTTCTTCATTCTGTATGATGGGAAACAAAAGAAATGTTTGAATTAAAGGTATCTGTTCTACCTTTTCACTTATTTTCCTTTATATTCTTTACAGAGAAGGTAGGCTCATGCCCCTAACCTGTATTGGAGTGGTGACTAGGGCTGATGATGCACTATTTAAATAACAACTGTGATGTAGTATGCACTGTCTGCTTGTCAGCCAGTACTTTAACCACAGTGTCCACCTGGTTGAGACCTTTAAATCTTAGAGATTTCTTCTGCTACATACAGTGAGCTGTTACCAGTCTCTGTCCAATTTTCTGTGCCTAGAAAAGTTTTGGGTGTTTTGGTTTTTTTTTTCCACATTATATAGTTTATGTTCAATTTATGCTGTCCCCCAAACTCTGCTGTCAATTAATGCTATGCTCTGATACATGCAGTTTAATTTTCAGACAACTTGAGAACACTTTTTTTTACAGGCTTAGGTGTCTTGATACTTCTTATTATGTCTTATTGTCTACATATTTTTTAATATGGAAATATCCTGCTGTCACCTTCAACTAGTAGGTGTTTATAAGTCTTTATATTGATAGTTTTAAAGATACTGTAGCAAATATAGTATACTTTACATTAATATGCACGAAACAACAAGGTACCTCCTCCCTGAGAGAAAAGTCTCCAATACAAATAAAGCTTACAAGCTTCTACAATGATCACTACATAGTCCTGTTTGGAACTGTAGCATTTCAGTTAATCATGACAGTATTTTTTACGCTGCTAGCAAAATTGGCAGTTCTGCTTTTCCTCTTCTCCCTCTTTACCCCGGGTGACGCCCTCAAAGCCTTGAAGCCCACTCATTCTCTGGAAGGTGACTGTGTAAAAATAACATCATCCAGCTCAAAATATTTGCTGTGCATGTGCAGAGACACACAGCTGCTACACCGTACAAAACAGTCTTCAGTGCTTTTTTGCTCTTGTCAGCACTGTAGAGCTAATGCAAAGGCAGAGTGAAATAGAAGTGTGCTGTTGTGTGGCACCAATGAAAACGTTTGTTTGGCCACAGTCTAGTTACTCTCGCACAGCCGTGGGAACCGTGAGCATTGCCCAGGTGTTGGCATAGGCAGCCCTTGCAAATGAGGTGTGTGATGGAAAAGCAGCCATTCTTCGACTCCTAGCTCCCAGACTGCCTTTTCTAGGGCTTAGGAACATTTAGGCTGCACCTGACTGAGAAAAGACAAACATGGAGACTCTTCTGCCCTTTTTTCAAATTGAAAGTATAGTTAGTTTACCAGGAAAAAGTGGAAATGCTTTGCAGCCATTCTGTCTGTAAGCACAGCTCTGTTTTCCTGCTGGGGTCAAGGATGTATCAGTGTGTATGGATTACATGTGGTTTTTTAGACACTAGGTTTCTTGTGTAGGGAGGTATAGGGGTAAGTCAAACAATTAAACTTTTTTCCTATCCTCTCCCTCTCTCTCTAGTAACTATCCTTTCTTTAAGTACTTTGATAGTCCCCATTCATAGGGTAGTAGAATGATGTTCCAATAATTTCCCTTCAGCAGCAGGAGACACACTGCTGTATATTATGCCCTTTAGCTAAAAGAAAAATTGATTCTGTCATGTATACATTTATATCTCATCTATTTTTTTTTTCAAGGAAATTTTTAACTCTTCTTGTGAGGCTGAGGTAAGAAATAATAAAGTACTGACATGTATGGTGTGATTCTCCCATCTTGGGAAGACTGTTTATCTTGAGAAACAGGAAATTCAGAAGCAAAGCTAGACAATGATTGCAGCTCTAGGTAGGTTTTCTTTTTTACAAGCAAGCTTGGTTATATTTCTGGAGTAGGTTTTTCTCCAAAAAGAAAAAAAAAAAGTTAAAGAATTGAATGCAACATATGTCAAGTGTTTGGAGTCTCTTACTTTCTGAATCCTGAAATTTGAAAAAAAACATTTCTTCATAAACAGCCAAATTTTAATCCATGTGATATTAAAAGGTTTATTATCTTGAGATAGATGTATGTTCTTTCTAGGAGCAGGAGAACCTTTTGATTAATTCACTGGGCTAACCAGGCCATCTGATGTCTATTCCTGTACTGTCCTGTGTGATGTTGGACATCTCAAAGTCTGTTACCTCAGCTTTCAGTCTGAAAAACCATGATAATAGTTACTTTGCCTCACCAAAGTGGAATAAAAAATATAAAATGATGATGCTTGGTGCATATACAGTTTGTGGCACTGAGTCTTCCCTAAGTTCTGTAGAAAAACAAATGCAGGCTGTATTACAGTTTTCTTATCCTGAAAGGTGGTCCAAAGACTTGTAGTAAAGGTTTTTCTTACAAAAGTGCTTTTCAAGCCAAAGCAATCATTATTCATTGGATGTTGGGCATTGACTAACTTCCTACATAAGAAAGGGAGCAAAAGTATATAAAATATCCAGAACGAAAAATTTCTTACTTTCTTCAATTACATTATGAAATGTATAAAAATCAAATACTTTGAGCCAAAAAAACACTGAGTATTTTTTTGCAAATGAAACCGAATACTTACTTAGTCTGTTGACTTTTAGCTTAGATTTAGTTTGAGATCAATTTAAAAATCCATTTTGAGGAGGTAAAAGTTGGTCTCTGATCAAGCACTTAGTTTTGAAAAAAGTTATAAAACAATTTTTCTCATGCTGACTTGGTCAGCTTAAAAGGCCTGTAGCTCTGTAGTTATAAAGGTTCTTTGCTATTATTGAGCCCTGGTCCCAATTGAAAAACATTGTTAAAGGTTGTTACTATCAGATCTATAATTCTGATGTTCCTGTTGTTGTTTTTTGTTTGTTTTTTTTTTTTTTTTCCTTTTCAGGCATAGATATCAATGATCCTGCTTTTTGTTATATGAAAGCAGCAGGCTCACTATATCAGTTCTGTCTGACTTAAAAACTTTATTTCTAGGCATTCTGCAGTTAATTCCCTGGTCATTATCTTAACTGAAAACTGAGGCAAAGTTTTATTTTTTGCCCATGTTTGTATTGCATTTAGTGTAAAGAGCATTTACAATCCTTTTCTGCTCTGTTAGAGAAAGAAACTACTGGAGACTGAGATTGAGAAAAGAAATTTGGAAACTATGAAGCAAAATTGATCAGAATAGGGAAATTATTACTATCTAAGTGCTTTTCAGAAAAACTCTTCAGGTGGAAAACCTAACCAAACTCAGAAAATTTGGAGTTGCCAGCATTGTCAGAGTTCAGTCATAATTTGTGAGTTGGACGTTTCATGTTCAGTTTCCCTTGGTAGTCTAGATGAATTGCATTTCCTGTGATTCCACACAGCCTCTTGTTATGTTGAAGGAAAATCTGACATTTTGGAAGCTGCTGATCATTGCCCACTATGGGAAGCTGTGGTCTGGATAATATCCAATTCTGTCTGTCTGATTGATGTCAAGCAGCCACACCTCTTGCAAAATCAAAAGTCACTCAAGAAGGGGGAAAAAATCCACCCCCAAAATCTGTACAAACACATTTTCATCAACTGTTTTTCAATGGTAAATTTTCATCCTCTACAGTGAGGAATAAGTGGACGAACTTTTTTTTAGGACTTAGAACATTTCTAAACGTGAATACATGGAGAAACACATGATTTCCTAAACTGAAACTCTTTTTGTTGTAACAACAGAGGACATGGTGTTGCTGGGAGAGGAAGCTTACCTGATACAGGGGCAGATCCTTATTCCAGAATGGATTCTATCCTTTTAACTTATATCAGGCCCATGTGTGTCCATCCCCCTGACTGAGGAACCCCAGTTGTATAGTTGTCTTTTTTCTTTTTTTGTAGTCATGCTTCATGTTATCTATGAAGTGAGCCAAAAGTTTTTAAGAACATGTGCTTAATTATTTTATTTTATCTTAGTATGTTAAACTTTAAAAAAAATTTTAGAATTAATTCATTGTGGAACCCCGGGGTAAGAACCACATGTCACAGGTAACCAAATTAGAAGTCCATGGGTTATGAGATCATAGTCCTCTAGGGAAATATTTAGCGGTATGTTTACTTAATATCAAACAGCTTGTGAAGTTTATTTATTAATATGCCTGCAGGTTTCTCTCTAATCCCATGTCTCAAAGATGCTCACATACAGATAGAAAAGCCAGGAGGAGGTGAATTACCCTGGTACTATTTTCACCTAATAGAATAATGTACCTGTTAAAGAAAAAAGTTAGTGTACAGTACCTACCTTACTGACCTTGACCAAATCTCGAGTCCTGTTTTACACAGAAGCCTGTTGTGTGCTGTTTACAGAGAGCAGAAAAGCGCATGCACAGCAACTTCCTCTTAGGGTTATGAATCTTTAAGTAAGAAGAAAATTTATTCTTTAACATAGTCCGAAGAGCAATTGCTTTCAGCTATAAGCAATGAGAAAGAAGCTCACCCCTCCTTCCTCAACAGCATACTGCAGTAATTGAGCTTAGTGGAAAGAATTCTGCAGGAAGGAAATCTTCCCCCTTCCCTCTCCATTAACAGCAATGGAGCTCTGGTCACCACTCGTGTCCCAGCCAGGGACAGCAAACAGAGGACCTGGCTTGGCTCACCCCATGCTGAGGGGCCAGGCACTGCTGCCTGCTCCTCTCCCTGCTGGACCTCACCCACAGCCTCGATAGACTCAGAAGGTCTGTTCTGCACAGGGCTTGGGAGGTGCAGACGTGTGTCTGTCTGTATGGGACTTGGCTTTGCTGCCCGAGGCTGCCAGCCTATTTTGGAGGCAGCGTTACCAATGGACAGAGTGCTGCTCTGCAGTTCGGGGGATCTTGGTTGTACTCCCAGGCCTGCCACTAACCCACTAATTTTTGAACTGATTTTTATGGTTGTCTATGCAGCACAGGAATATTAATATTTACCTCCTTAATGAAGCATTTTGAGATTTACTGACAAAAAGTTTTGTGTAAGAGCAAGAGGTACTAGGTAGTTGATTACATTGCTGAAGTATGATGAAGGATCAGTTCTTTGTGTTTACCAAAATAACTTCAGCTTTCTTGATCACCTACTATCCTATTAATGCACTAGATGATAAAACATTAGATCAAGGCACTGTTAAAAAAAATGGAATCAACACTATCCTTCCTCTTTTGTTCAGTCTCTATAGCAGATCACTACTTGAAATGTTAATATATAACTGCTTGGATTTCCTCTGAGTTTATAATTATCAAGCTCATAATAAACCTGAAAATTTAAGGCAAGAGACATATTTTTATATTCTTGTTAAAATGTCAAAGCTTCAGAAAGTTTTGGAAAATGCTGAGCTCTTTCTGTCTTCTGTGTCAGGGGCTATTACCAGAGTAGGTGCCAAGACAATCTGGACACCTGCAGTCTCCAGACAGATTCCATCAAGCTCCTATCTGTTAGAAGCTGCAGTGCTTGCATTTGGATTCGATATCTAACAATAATGTGGTATTTTATAAACATTAGTGGGTCTGATTTTGCACTGGTCAGCAAAGGTAAAAAACAGCTACTTTTGGAAAACAAATAAAAAAAGGAATTGGAACTGTCTCAATAAATAGTACAAATTGTAAATTTCCCAAAGATGCAGTATTTTGCTCAGGCATAAGAAAATAAACCTGGCAATTACAATATTGAGGAATCACACAAGCTGCTTTTGCAGTTAAGGTCTAATATTTACTTGACAATACCTTTATATTATTATATATAGCATTATGTCCTTTTAATATATAGAGTTGCAATTTCTTCTTTCTGTTGCATAAGGAAAAATTACTGAATATTTCTGTATATATAGTAAACTCAAGAATTTTCTGACTCTTTTTATATCAGTGGTCATTGTAATACTTCTTTTTGATAATGCTTTAAAGGAATAAATGGAATAGTCATGTTAGGAGAAGTACAGAAACTTGGTTGAAAGCTGGAAACTGATCTTCACAAGTCTCTTTGACAAGCTTTTTTAGTATGACCTTGATTAAGGAATATGCTCCCTGTTTTCCCTGAGACTAGTTCCCCAAACCACAGAGTAAATATGAGAACTCTTTACTCACAGAATGTAGGAAACATTGAAGTTCTGAAACATGATTTCAAGGAATATAGTAACTTGTTCCTCTGAAACACCATTTTGATGAAAAATATCATAGCCATATTGCTAAACACCAGTTCCAGACTGTGATTTTTGGCAAAGAAGCTCAGTGAATATTGATGATTAATGTATTCCACATTACCCCAATTATGGAACTCGGTTTCAAATAGTATTGGTTTTCATTCAAAAATACCTTGTAAGTGACAAATGTGTATTTTTGAGATAGATATTGAGAAACAGACAGATATAGCCATGTTTAGGTATTTGAAGAGGTGACCTGCTTTTCAGAGAAGTCAGACACCTCATTTTCTTTGGCAGCCTGTGGCTGCTGAGGGCATTTTGAGTGTTCAAACGTAATAAGAGCCAATGCACAGTAATTTGAAGTAGGATTTGGTCAAGTGTAATTATAGAGTAAAATATGGTTGAATTACCAGCTATAACTTAGCTATTATAGTGTAAAAAGTTGCAGACTACACGTATAAAGGAAACAGTTGTAAGGAGTTTCCTCTCATTCACAATGTGGACAGGTCATCTTGGCACACAAATTTGATTTAATTTTCTTGAGTTTGTTATTGTCTTTGTAGTGTGCCCACTGTGTGGATTACATATTTTTTTAAAATGTTTATTTGTAATTTGTGATTCTTTGGTTGTCTGAGTTTTGATAAACTTGCAGGGGTTTGCAAATCTATCTCGCAATGACTACTGCAATGGAAGCTGACCAAGACTGACTATGGTCAGTTCACCTTGCACAGCTTTCATTATTAGGTAAAGTCAGATTTTCAATAAAAAGAAGCACTTATGAAGGAAGGGAAAAAGGCACACAGTATCTACACAGATCTGCTTCACAAGTAAATGAAATGCCTCTCTAGTTTTCCTCTTCCTTCACTAAAGCACAACCCAATTGGTGCTATAGTTGACCAATAGTTTCTGACCTTTTTTGTGAATGTTCTGCAAAAGAACATAAAGTTGTGTACTTAGTTTAATCTAGCTCATATCCACCCCAACAAAAAAGTGGGCTTCTTGCCAGATGCTTTTCCTGCTGTTTTACCAGAGATGGTACTACAGGCAGTTTTGGGTGGAGGGTAATATCAAGTTAGGTGGCTTCTAAGCAGACAGATCACAAACGGCAAGTAAAATTCAGAAGACCGATTGACCATCATCTTTCAGTTGCTGGTGGGGCTGCATATTTAATCTATTGGTTGCTTTGAATTTGCACAGAGGATGGAACTAAGAGCTACACCTCAGACTGTGATAGCTGCATTATATCAGCATCTAAGGAGTTAGCAAGAAAGCCTATTATTCACAGTAAGTTAAATTTCTAATGAAGGAAAAAGGCAGAGTTTTAGAGCAGAAACAATTTAGAAAAATTTTTTGTGAAGGACATAGGAAAGATCCTGTCATTTTTTGTTTATAGATTACCTAGACCATCTGGAGCATGTCAAGGGTAATCTATGGTAAATGTTTTAATTTTAAAAAAATACCTTAAAAATCTCAAAACTATATTTGAGCTTGTACATGTAATCAACTTTAGGCTGCAAATAGAATCTGTCTCGAGGAACTTTCAGCACAATTTCCATCTGTCAAGCACAAGCATTAAGGCCCCTTAGATGGTCTGGAATTTCCATTTCCATGGGAAATTTCAGCATTTCTACAATAGTACAATAATTTTACATTTTTTACTTCTTTAGATTGAAAATTCTAAAATAGATACTGATCTGGAAATGCTATCTGTTTGTGGTTTGTTTTTTTGTGTTTTTTTTTTTTTGTTTGTTTCATTTTGATTAAAGCACTTATTTATTCCCAACATTAGAACACTTTATTTTTTTTTTTTTTACCCATCCAAATCCCTTTGCTTTGATAAAGTTCTACAATGAATGGTACTTTTCCATTATAGTACACACTCACAAGGAGATCTGGAGTTCAGCAGTCTAATCCCCTTTTTTAATCCAGGTGAATTCATTCTCCTGAAATACACCTGAATCATATAATTCCTATGACAAACCAATCAGCTCTTTCTTGCTAGGCAGTCTGTGTTGTACAAAGATATAGATGAAGATGGAGAACATCAGGAAGGTCAGTCTCCAGTATTAGTTCAATATTGGTCCACACACAGATTTCTTTTTCTCTCTGCAAAGTTTCTGTGGTACAATTTTTCTCAGATGTTTTGATGATTTAGTTAGCAACAAACGGACAGCAGTTCTCTCCCTTTAAATGAGTATACAGTTTACCTTGAAGGAGTTGTTCTTCAGATGAAAGGATACAGTAGAGTAACTCACAAATGGTACAGTCACAAAGTCAGTTTTTTTTCTTTTCTTTAATGTCTTGCAACATCTATTATAGACTATATACTAATATGTTACTTCAGTATCAAAAGTTCTTTATTAGTCCAAAACCACCACATTGACTTCACAGTGACTATGTGCGGGGAGTAAGCATTGCTTACAGAAAATGGCTTTCTGGATGAGACATTATCGTGAATTAATATTTCTAAGCAGCAGCAATACATAGCATGATAAATCAGAGACATTACACTCCAAATAAGAGAGATGGAGAGTATAATCATTAGTCTGGAATGCACAAATTATCATGGCATCCCATAACTACTAGTGTATGGAAGCTTTACTCATTAGGTATTTGTAAGAGTCTGGGTTTTTTTGGTTTTGTGGTTTATTTTGGTTTTGGTTTGGTTTTGGATTTTTTTTTTTTTAACTGCAGAAGTTTTGCAGGCAATGGTGATATCTTTTCTTGAACTGAGTAACAAAGTTGGAGGAAATGATATTGAACTAGAAAAAATATTTTCCCAACAAATCTGTTGATAAATTCTTGATCAATTCTTTCTACAAAGCTCATCACAGATATGACAGCACTACTGCTGTTTTAAACTCTATCAGTCTTAAACCTGCCCTGCCAAATTTGTTTCCAGATTCCAAATATTTGATATTTGGTTGAAAAGAAGTCTGTTATAAGTCAAGTTATTTCCAAATGAGGGAGATTTAACAATAGCTTGTGTTACATTTCAGTCTTCGTGTTACAAAACTCCCACATTCTTTTACAAAAAACATTAAGAAGTGCATGGCAAATTGCTGGCATTTTTGAATTAGCTAGTGAACAAGCAAACTTTCAAAAGAATATATTTTGTTTTATAGTAAATGCTTTGTAAGTTTATTTGCCAAGTGTAGTTAAGCTGTAATTATTTATGATAAAACGTTATGCAAGACTTAACTGAACATTCCTCAGTGTAGTTTGCACAATTCAGAAGCGAGATGGTGGAATTACCTCCTCCTGTTCTCAGTTGTAGCTGCACACATTTATTCCACGCTTGCTTTAGTTTTTAAGGTCTTAGCAAATACAGCACTCTGCTGTTAACTTGTAATATTCAAATGGAAACCGTCTGTTGTATTCGAAAGAAGGCAAGGTTTAAAAACGTTATTATAAACAAAGTAGTTATTCTGTATGATGATAATTTTTAATAGGTGTGATATAGGAAATACATATTAGTGTGTTGTGTAATTCGAGATGATTTAGCTGAGGTCGGTAATCACAGCTTCAGTGGTGAATTTTGTCCTGATTTGTAGCATAAATAAGAACTGCTAGGAAGCTTTTGTATCTACCCATTTTCCAAATATTTCTGCTTGGGAAAATAAAGACTGGAGGTTCAGGTGTCTAAACACAAATGTCTAATGCTATTTTAGGTGCCACAGGCCATGAAGGACACATACATACAGATGCCATATGCCCTAGCACAAACTGGAGACCTGTGTCCTTCCAGACTGGTAGTTGGGTTTATAGAATATCCTAGGGTGACTAAAATGGTGCTAAACCCAGGTCTAGGCAGATGAGTCCAACACTAGGTTTCAGAATGTGTTTATCAGAGGATGCATCTTAAAGGTGAACTCCTGAGCCCTAGATCTTTTCAATGAAATATCTGCATCACTGCATACCAAGTGTTTGAAAAAGAGATGCAACTTAGTTTCAAAATAGATGTAGAGATGCCTGATTTTATATGCTCACTCTAAATTATTTCAATACCTGCTATCACATTAATTTACAATTTCATCTGAAGGAAGGTGATTTATGAGGGTTTTTTTAATTTTCTTTTTTTCACCTTTGATTAGCATGAAAGGGTTCGTGCCCCTGGGTTGGACATGAACACTTCATTCCAAGGAGGCTATCGTTGCAGGAAGCACTGCATCCATTCTGTGCCTTGATTACCCTTGTACTATCCCAGTAGAAAGGGAAACTTATTCAGCCCTCATCTTTGAAATGTAGTTAAGGCAAGATAAGTAATATGGCTTCCCAAAGTCTGTATGTGTAATGGATTGTAACCAAGGTCCCCTGACAGTGAGTTTGTGGCTTAACCACAAGACCATTGTCTTCAATTAAAGAAATGTTAACCTTAGAGAAGTGAAGGAGTGTATAAGCTTTATTGTCTTTCAAAGTCTGACTTAATGTGCTGTGGTGTCTGATTTTTAGTAAAGAGGAAGGCACCATGGAGCAGTCTGCAAAGCAGCAAGAGACATGAATTAAATATTGCTTTTGTTTCTTATTAGTGACTAGAAATGGTTAGATGAGGTGCTAATTTGAGGGAGGGTATTTCCTCAAGCATTTTTCACATCTCTCTCCACCCTGTATCCATCTTGCTGACCACTGGGCAAACAATATTCTTATAACAAGTACCAGAAGTCTGGAATATTAAAATAAAATAAAATATCTGTAAGGATAAGCAAAATGTCCTTATGATTGGAGCTGATCGTTATCCAGCACTAACATCAGCGCCTTCCTTGTAGGCACTGAGAGTAACTACTTATGGTCTAGGGTTTGATGACTGCTCTCTTCAGCTCTCTTAGTTTCACCAACTTAAGCAGAGTGGTTCTACCTCAGAAGCCAGAGGAGTCCATGAGGACACACCAGTGACTGAGAGCTGGCACAGTTTACTCACTATTAAGGAAATATATTTGAAGATTCTTCATCAAATATAGTGTTACCTAAAATGGGCTTGCCCTCTAGTGTCAGGAAACCTGAAAGATGATCTCATTTTTATCATTTTTGTTTCTGAAGAAAGATTCTTTCCTATTTCAAGTGGTGGAGCTGCTGCTTTGCAATTTGTGACTTGCTAGGTCAGACCTAAGCAGAGCCGACACCTCAGTGAGAGTGACTCCTCAAACAGTGGCTAGCAAGCACCATCTCTCTGCCAGTGAAATTTCAGGGACTTACTGTTTTACCAGGCTGGTGTTTACTGTTATTTTCAAAAATCTCTTTTAAAAAGTCTTTAAGTGAGGAAAAACACCAGAATGTGAGTCTGTTTTGTGTTTGTGTGATTAGAAGCCAGTTGGTATCAGGTTTAAATCCCCTATGTAGAAAAGATGCCATACTAAGACTGGCAATAAATGAGATGGAGGACTTTAGGGGACACCGATGCGCAATAAGCATGCTGTAAAAACACAGGACTATAATGATATTACAGTATTTGCCTCAACAAGCTGTAAACAAACTCCTTGTTTTCAATTCCTCCTTCTCCTCTGGAAAGAGCTCAAATCCCAAACTAGAAGAGTTGATGAGAGAAGGAATCAAACCAGAAAGAACAGATCTACTCTAACCAAAGAAATACAAGATGCTTCCTGACTGATTTTGTGGCAATGAATGAATGAGAGCCCTGACAGATTGTACCTCTTCCATTCTGCAGTACTGCAGAGCAGGTGGTAATAGGACAAACGGGAGAAAGCAGGTTCTTTGGTTCATGAACTGGAGGTAGGGGTGATGATCTGAAGGCCAGGGCCAGAAGGGCTACATGACCCTGAAATCATGCAACAGACCACAGAAAACATGGTTGAAGACCTAACCTTGTGAAAAAGATGTGGGTCCTATCCTTGACTTCTGTGAATATTTCTTTGTAGACTGCACATTTACACACCACAAGTACACTGGCTGGACAGATCTTTGGCTCTGTGCAAAGACTTCTGAATGGAAGAAAGGTGTTGCAGCAAGTGATAGAAGAAGGAGGTAGCCAAATTAATTGTGTTGCCTTAGAACCCTCATGATCTGCGTTTTTCTGCAGGCTTCAAACAAAAGGAGTGAGAGAGGAGGTGTAGGAGATCAATTCCAGTGAAGGATTACCTGCACTTTCTATACTGTCATTGTTAGCTTGTCTCCATTGGGCCTCTATATTTCAAGCTTAGTAGTTAGATACTCCTGCCCTTGTCTTTACAGTACTTTCTGATGGGCAGGTAGGGTGTGTGAGGGTCTTCTGCAAGTCCGTGAGCAGTGGCTGATGATAAATTTCTAACACCTGTGTTCCCATGAAATCACAGGATGGATATTAAGAGTGTTGGACAGTACGTATGTGATTAATAGTATATTTTCCAAAATGACTAGGTACGTCATTATAGGGGAGGAATGAATGCTGCAAATCTATTTGCAAATTTGCATAGAATCTGGCAAACTGACATGTGAAATTTGGGATAATTGGAAGATTTGAAAACATTTTAATTCTTGTGATGCAAAATCTCATTTAAGAAAGAACGTACTTTTTAATTTAAAAAAAAAAAGCTTCTCATTTCAAATTGGCACTTAAAAAGTTATCTTCAAGAGAAAGACAGAAAACTTTCACAAACCAAATATACAAAAATAATTTCTTGAAACCTTATAATAGGCTACAACCAAATGTTTAAGGTTGAACGAAGTGATACAGACCAGTGTTTCACAGAAGCTGCAGAAACAAGGGAGATAAGTTCACATTTTGGTGTGCTTCATTCTGCTTTGATATAATACACTGTTAGAACAACGCTGATCTGTGGAGCCAGCAGGCCTTATGGTAGGGTAGGTCACAAGAAAATGATCTTTCATACTTTGTAAGGTGACAAAGATCTGACGCAAACCCCTGGATTCCAGCTCTTCCATTTTCATCCTTCCTTCTCCTTTTCCTCATCCTTATTTGTCTTCCTCCTTTCTGCAAATGCCCCAAAGTTTCAAAGCTTCGATAACTGTTTTGGTTTAGTCTATTTTAGCTATATGTTTTGAAATTTGATAGTTATTTGAGAACGAGGAAATAGAGAAGTTTTATTTGTAAGCATGGTTGGTCAGAAAAAGGATTTATGTTTGATAAGAAACTAATACATTTCAGTTTTTTAACAAAAAAAAATTCAAGTCTTCTCATGAAACAAGTTCTTAAAAATGTGAAGTTGTGGTCTGTAATTTAATTTGGATAGTTTCTGATCAGTTCATTTTACTCATGGTAAACCATTGCCATACAATGTACAACATATAAATACATTTATCTCACAGAATTTTATTAAATATCTGCTGTTACATCAATGTGTTTAGCATAATGTGAAATTCTGTAAATAATCAAAATTATGATATCTAAACAAAATATTTTTATGTCTTTGAAATTAATCACCTCAGTGTTGAAATGATCAAAATGGACTTCAGTTTTAAAAAGCAAACAAACAATATTCTAAACTAGCAGTTTCCTGCACATTTTTTTTTTCTAATGAAATTACATTTTTGCATTGAAAAATGGTTCTGTCAAAGAAATTTTTTTAGACCAGTTCTGCTCATAGGCTTATGATTGACTAAACTGAGGCACGTGAAGGGGAAAGAACAGCAGGAGGCTTGGTTCATTTGTGTCAAGCTTGTGTTGCAAGGTGTCCATGATGCCTGGTTTTTTGCCTAAGATGTGAATGCTGTCCTCCGTCTCTACACTGTCAGTCTGAAACATCTAGCCCAATAAATTAAAAGAAAACAACAAGCTGAATCCGAACTAAGTTTTCTTTACCCATATTATCCGTTCTCACTAGTCCTGTAATAGTAATGAACACTGTTGCCATGCAAGTTTTCTATTAAATTAAGAGATTAATTTAAAACTACTTATTTTCTACTTATTTTCTCTGTGCCTACATGAAATTCATCATCTTCCTTGCACTAAGTGGCTTAGTGTTTAACGTAGGGACATCTTCCTTGTCAAGTCATGTTTTAGAAATATATATTTCTAATTCCTTGTCTTTATTTATGGTCTTGCTACATTTTTTTATCTGTCCATGTTTGTTTATTTTTTATTTGACATTCAATGAATTTGCTCTAGCTCTGTCTTTTTAGTACTGGCTGATGTTTTATAACGTATTGATTCCCAATATTTTAAACTGACCCACTGTTGATATGAGGATCACACTGGGAAGTAAGATGTTTACATCTCACTATGAATAGCAGATAAACGAAATAATAAAGGTTGTCAAAAGCTGAGAAATAAAGTACACTGGGTTCTTGTTTGCTCTCAAGGATATATGGCTGTGCAGCTCAGAGCTAGCAAATTTCAGAATTCAAGGCAAGTAATTATGGACTCCAGTGTTCTCTTTAATTCTATTATTATTTTGGGAGGATAAAAGAAAAACAATGCCAGTCTCCAGGACTATAATTTACCCACAATGTTGCATGAAAACAGTGACTTCACCAGCGATTTTCTCCTATAGTTTACCAGGTAGTTCCTTTATAAATAATCCATGTTCTAATGAGCACATAAATGAAGCAAACAACTTACTTTCCTTGTTGTATTTGATCCTGTTGACTAATTAGAGACTTAGAATATACAGAGATATTGACACAGATTTTTACTGGTTTCACTTACTACTTTCTCCCATATAAAAATTTTTTTTTTTTTTTTTTTTTTTTTAAAAAAATCTCCTTTTAAATTGCAACCATTTCCTACTGAGCTTAATTCCTTCTGGTATTTACTGCAGTAACATTAATCATGATGAACTCATCTGGTATTTAATTTTGATGCAATTTCAGTATATACTTTTTCTGAATTAAAATACTTATTTTGTAGACAGTGAAAAATTATTTACTGATTATAACACAACTCTGTGTGTGTGTAGATATAGATATATTGTATACATTAACGGTGACATGTAATTTAAATCTGCACATTTTGCATTATTCAGTAGTTGGATGCCAGCTGCTTTTCTTTTGTACTTTGTGATTAATTTCATTGTCGGTAGATTTTATGTTTCTGAAGAGTCTTTCACAGAACCTACACAGGATTCAATGAAGAGAATATGAATACACCCAGTTGTCAGTGGTGTTTTAGCCTGATCTACAGCACTAAAGTTCAATGGTCAGAGTTATAGGATAATGAGGGAGGAAGAGAAAAAATGAACGGTGGCATTATTTTCAAAGAACACTTGATTGACTTTTATCACATAACTAAAAAGAATTAATCCTCCCCATCACCCTTTTTTAATTTCCACTGCAATAGTTTGTCTGCTTAATGGAAACAAATGCAAGGTAGGGGACTGCTTTGTTTGAATTTGCATGTGTGTTTTCATGCAATGTGAGACACATCTTCAACTCTGAAAAGCATGTATCTGCTGTGTGCTTTTAAATAGTTTAAATGCTGGAGTTTTCAAGCCTGTTTCACATATTGCATTCTTGCTTGCTTGATCAGGACAGCTTGAAACAAGAGCTACGTGAAAACAAAAAGCAAGTTGTAGTAAACATGAAAAAAAATTCACAACAACCACTACCAGCAATTATGAGTTCTAAAGTTCTGTCTTTTGTGTTTGTTTTTAAAAGCAATTCAGTAAAGTACAAAACTTTGGAGCATTCTAGTCAGGGAAGTTGCAGGTAGAATTTATACTGCATTTCTCAAAAGAAGTAAATTCCCCTTTTTTGTAAAGCATTAAGTCCCTCCCTTAATTAAGCCTTCTGGGGTTTAAATGTGTTGATCTCATTTTAAACTGAGCTCAGCACAATTAGACACACTGAGAAGATAGCAGATAATCAGCACATACAAAAAACATTTCAGACATAAATGCTTCATCCTGCCAGGTCCAAAATTACTATTTCTCTTTTTTG
>NW_009595959.1:11579-25369 GCF_000690535.1 Cariama cristata | reverse complement strand
TCTTCCCTTATCTACCAACACTGTAACCCTGTCATAGAAAGCAACCAAATCTGTCAGGCACAATTTGCCCTTAGTGAAGCCATGTTGGCTGTCATCAGTCACCTCCTTATTTTCCATGTGCCTTAGCATAATTTCCAGGAGGATCTACTCCCTGATCTTGCCAGGCACAGAGGTGAGACTGACTGGCCTGTAGTTCCCCAGGTCTTCTTTATTTTCCCTTTTTAAAAATAGGGGTTATATTCCCCCTGTTCCAGTCAGTGGGAACTTCCCTGGACTGCCACGACTTCTCAAATATGATGGATAGTGGCTTAGCCACTTCATCCACCAGTTCCCTCAGAACCCGCAGGTGCATCTCATCAGGTCCCATGGCCTTGTGCACCTTCAGGTTCCTTAGATGGTCCCAAACCTGATCTTCTCCTACAGTGGGTGGTTCTTCATTCTCCCAGTCCCTGCCTTTGCCTTCTGTGACTTGGGCAGTGTGGCTGGAGCACTTGTTGGTGAAGACTGAGGCAAGAAAGTCATCGAGTACCTCAGCCTTCTCCATATCCTGGGTAACCAGGTCTCCCCTTTCCTTACAGAGAGGGCCCACATTTTCCCTAGTCTTCCTTTTATCACCAACATACCTATAGAAACTTTTCTTGTTGCCTTTGATGTTCCTGGCCAGATTTAATTCTATCAGGGCTTTAGCTTTCCTAACCTTGGGCCAGTTTCCCCACCCATTGTCATATATTCTGGTTTGCTTTCTTGGTTGACCCTGCTCTGCACAGGAGGTTGGACTCAAGAGCTCCTGAGGTCCCTTCCAACCTGAATTATTCTGTTATTCTGTGATTAAGTGATGTTGACTGAAAGATGTCACCACATTTCAACAGATACTCTTCCTTTTGTGCTCACTGTACAGTGGAATATAATCAGTAACAAGAAGAGTGAGATGGCAAGCATGGAATTCAGTTTGCATTGTACTGAATAATAGTGCCGTGGGTTGTTGTGTTTTGGTTTTTTTTTCCTAATGTGCAGTATTCTGTGTTTTCAATGGTATTATGTCTTCTGTGGAAAAACATTTCTCGGGAAGTATTTAGTGCTTCCTGACAGTTCCAATACTAGTACCACTTGAGATTAGCAGGTTGACAGGCTCTTACTGCCTTTGAAGCTCTGCATTTGCATAGGGAGAATATATCTTTTTTCCCCACTCTTTGCTGATAGTGTAATCATGGGTAGCTGAAGTGTATTTTATCTAATGGCACAGCTAGTTGTTATTTTTAGACACTAAAGAATTTCTTTGGAGTTATATTCCATTAATGACACAGCTAGCATTTTTTAAAAGACAGAGTAACATCCTGAGACTAATCAAGGTTGCTGGTGAGGCTTTTACATGAAATCACTGATGTCCTTTACAAGTGCCTATAATGCCTTGACTCACATTGCTTACTTTAAAAAGGAAACTTACAACCATTTTTACACAAATGATTAACTATAAAATCAAGAAAACATTTCTTCAAAGCTATACTGCTTTCAATAATACTTATTTAAGATTAAAGTAATATAACTACTAAATCAAACTCATGTCAGCAGGTTAATGCCAGCTGGAATAATTCTCTCCAGCATTAAGCTATTCTATGAACACAGCATATTAATCTGTATAAATCCTAGGAAGGAATTCAAGGAAGAGTCCAATGACTCCAAAATCCTGACTACAGTATTTTATCAAAGGCAGTCAATTTAAAGGGTCAAATGAGGAAACCAAAATAATTTTTGTGTCTGAACTGCAGCATTAGAGTGAGTGCAAAGCCTCCCTGTAAGTTGTCTTGTCTCATACACAGGTTAATATTTCCTCACTAGTTCTCTCTGTATTTCAGGCCATCACTGATGCTCTGGAAAATGAAGTTTGGCAGTTCTTGGCTGGCAGTTTATAGCTCAATGGTATTTACTTTTTCAGGTTGCTCAAACGGAGAATAGAGAACATACCTTACCGAGTACCTGTATGAGGCTGTTTATGAGTGTAGAATTTCTTTTGTAGAGCTTCCTCCTTATGGATTTTTTATACTACTTAGATGTGCATGGGTCAAGTTATAATTTTATACCTCTTATGCCTCCATTGGGAAATTAAAAACCTGAAGAGGTTGTTAAGAGATCAAGCTCAAGATCCTCCATGGCAGCACTTTGGCCCAGTTATCATGAGGTGTTTTCAGGTTGGCAGTGTCAGCATCGCTGCATAGAATAAAGCCTCCACTCCTTGCTCAGTCTGAATCTAAAAAGTATAAAAGCCCACTTTCTGAGAAAGCTCTTTCTCTCCCCTCCAGCTTTCTTGTGACTGCATCCTGCCTGACATGTTACTGGCTTGTGGAAAGCTCACCCACAAACTGGCAAAAGTAAGAGACTAGAAAGATCCAGCTGCTTGGCACTCAACTTTCAAAATGCCAATGCATAGGCAGATAGCACAGTTCTCTTACAGAAGAGGAGCTGGCTCTGCACTCAAGGGAGTATTGCTCAATATTACTCCTTGTTTGCAACCTCCTTTTTGGCTTTCTTCAGGTGTAACAAGAGGCAGGCAAATGTGTTTGCTGACTCTGCAGTTTCCTGTTTCTGAGGTAGTAAGTCCGAGGGTCTGGAAATGCCGGCCACTAAAGACCTTACCCTTAACCTTTACTGTCTCTGCCTTGCATACCTGCTCCATAACCCTCAGTGATGCTCCAGACCTCCAGTCCAGCAGGCTGGCCCATCACAGGCTATGTTCAACTCAGCAGAGTCAGCATCTATTCAACGAATGAATCCACACCTTCATCTCCTTCCTCACTGTGGATGTGTAAGTACTAAGTCTGCTTTTTGAGAGAGCAGTGTGAATGTCTTATGGGCAGATGGCACTATTCTCCTTGCCAACTAGACCATTCTGTAGACTTTATATTTAGGGACTTAGACCACAAGTCAGTCAGCTCATCTTCAGAGTTTCATCCCAGTAGAAATAAGCAGATGGATAGCCAGTGCTTTAGTATTAGCTAGATTTTCCTAGGAAATCACACTTAAAATATGTAAAGTTTATTTAAGGCCTGCATTACCCTGCACATTTTTTTCTCTCATATCATGCTGCAGAGCTTTAGGATGGCAAAAACATCACAGAAATAGATGGATTAAAATGTTCAGCATGTGTTGACTCGCAAATCCGAACTACTTTTTCTCACGAATTGCCTCATAATAATCAGAAAACTGGGTTGTACCAATTATCCACAGCACTCTAGACAGGGATTGAAGTCAGGGGGAAGCACTTGCCTCAAAGGAAGAATATCCGCCAGAAAGACTAAGCTGGTTGTACCATCACCTTACCAGTGTCGGAGCACGCCTATGGACCATTGTAAAGATGCAGGTAAGTAGTTCTCTTTCCTGTCTGCCTCAGATGATCTGCATGGAGACAGGGAACGCACTGCCAGGGAAAAGCCCATGCAAAGGGTTCTCTTGCAGACTGGCAGAGAAATACAACTATCTTGGACAGTTCTGCCATAGTAGTCCGTGGGGTTTGGGTTTCTTTTCAGATACAGAATGTTTGAAAAATATTTGCTGAATTTGTTTTAATCTGTATTTATATATTTTCAATACTGCATTAGGAAGAGATTTATTTTAAAAATCTTAACTCATTAAACATTGGCTTATCAGGCAGAGAATTCATAGATGCTCTTTCTGTATTTCTTTTCAGTTTGGGATTCAAGTAGGGAAAAGCAGATAAAAACCAGAACGGACACATTCTGAGTACCCTTGCTAAATATAATATGAAATTCAGATCATTATAATGTGGAGAGTGAAAGATACTGTGGGGTTTTGCATTTGTAAGGTATTAAAGTGCTACAAATCAGAGAATCCGTAGCAAAGACTGCATGTTGACTACCCAGATGGAGAAACTACACTCCAAATCAGGATCTAGATCTTTTCAAAAACTTCTGAAAGTAATTGACAGCCAGCATAGTTCTGGCAGGAACCTAAAGAGCAGTAGTACCCTGAGAAATTCTGTTAGATGGGAGTGGGAATGGAAGTAGGAATGAGAATGGAAATGGAAGTGGAATGGGAATAGCAAGGCTGGACATTACTGTCTTGTTAAGTGTCTTCTGAAAAGTTCATCAGAGACTCTGGAGTCACATTGTATTGTTTGGATAACATTTTATCTTCGCCCTTTCATTTCCAAGGCTCCATGCAAGAGTCACAATGCAGTCCTTGTTATGTTCATGTAAGTCTTTAAAAAATGCCTGTAGGTGTATTCAGGAAGCAAAAGATTGAAAAGGGCTGAAATCCAGGGCATTTCAGTAACTTTTGCTCTGAAGATGCTTAGGTCTTTTGAAAGTTTTTATTCCTGGGACTAAAAAAGTGAACAAGGATGGATTAACTGCTTGTGCAATGTATACATTGAATTGAGGTGGTTTTCTGAATAGATATAAAAATGTGAACATGTGATGCTGCCCCCTTTAGATCCTATTTCTTGAATCAAAATAATCAGTTCCAGAAGTAGTAGAATTCATAAATCTGGTTTCTTTGGATGTGCATCTTACAGTTGCTTGATTTTTTAACAGCTATATCAAAGCTGCTTTGTCAACTCGTTCCTTACTAGACACCAGTAAATGGACCACAGAGTGGGTTTTTCTGGTCAGTTAAGTATGGCTTTGACTAGAGCTTTCCAGTGGTTGGGGAACCGGTAGCATCTCTGTCCCATATGCACCCTTTGCTGTTAATCAGCGCTCAGTGCAGCCTTCCCCTTAGTAAGCATGCTCATAGAGTCCCTTTGCCGCCCATTCACCTATGTTCCTAAAACGTGAAGGAATTCTTTATCTTTGTGATTGCTTTCTCTGTCAAATTTGACTGTAATTGGACTATGGGTTCAGAAGTTACTAATGAAAACACACACATCTGCAGCATGTGACTGCTGAAACTGTTTCCCATAGGACAGAATCAGGATACGTATACCAACAGAGGGGCAAACAGGGTTTTCTGCTCTAAAGTGGCCTGCTTTGCATTTGGGCACACTTCCAACTTCAGCCCAGGATTTCATTGTCTTTCCAGGGCTCCACATTCATGCCTTGATCTGTCCTGGTAAACGCACCAGTGTGCTCTGGACTTAAGTGCTATTAAAACTCACTCATCCTTTCCCCACTGCTTTGCACACCTGCCTGCAGTCTCTTTGGTCACAGCTCTGCTTCTGCTTCTAGAAGGAAAACTCTTGGGAGTCCTTGGTATTTGCGGGTATATAAGATATCTTCAAGCAGAACAGGCACACCAGACTCAGCCTGCAGGCAGCCTCCTCACAAAGTTGTCATTATGCCTGTGCAGCAGCTATGCTGTCGAAGATACTGAGCAAGAATGTAAGGAAAGGGAAGAGCATTTTGAACGTATTGGGTTGTAATAGGACTCCAGATAATTTTTAAGTGTAAGGTATCTCTTTAGCCCACATATGAATGAATATTTACACCCTCAAAATGTGATTACATCCTTCATTCATTTCCTAGTTGAGGTGCAATAGGTGATGCAGCTGGGAGAAGGCATATGTTGAGAGAACATCTAGTGGCCTCTTTTACAGGTAGATGCCAGAAACTTCTCAGCAGTGTTTATACAACTCACCATTCCTGTCTCCTGCTCCTCATAAACATGGATAATAATAGGTATAGCACATATCTCATTGGGATTCCTATGGAGAGCAATTAAAACTTTGAAGATGTGAATGTTTAACATTGTTTATAGTCCAGCTGGAAACAGGAAATGCCAGAAATTACATAAGCTCTCTAGGTATGAATAAGCTCCATGTAAGCGTCTGCTTCTCTTCTTAATTGTTTGGCAGTACCTTGCATAATAAGGCTCTGATTGTGAGTGGGAATCAATGGGGGCTGCCTGATTATAAATGACATGAAATGATAACCTGACCTGTTGGCATTTGTTGTGTATCCATAGCCAGAGCTGTAGTTCCCCCTCTCCTTGGTACTGTCCTCATAGTATGGAAACGGGGAGAGGGGCTCTTTCAGTGGACATTACATTTGTTATTTCCTTATTGTATCCTCTAAAGAAAAATAAATATAATCCAGACAAAGTACACATTTTCTGTCAAGGGAAAATATCAAAAGGCAGCAGCAGAATGAGCATTTTGTTGTGGTCCTGACAACAAGGGAAAAGATATGCTGATGTTTGCCTGCTGATGGAACACTGTCATAGGGAGAGGCATTAAAAAGAAATGTGATACAAAAACTGTAGGAATAGGTGAGTGTTTGCCAGGACTGGATGACGTTTGCCTGGGAGTTCCTAAGGAACCAGGGAATAAAATAGCTATACTGGAGACAAAAATTATGCTCTTTATCGTTCAGAACAGCTGCTTGGCTGGAGAGTTGCCCACGTTATACTACTCTTCTGAGAAAAACTGTTAGAAGGAAATATTCTGAAGCAAATCATTTGAGATAGATTTACATAGCGTTGTGATGTGAACAATGTAATAGGGGTTGAAATAGTCTTGCCTTTATAAATGATGCTTCTGAAGTAAATTTCTAGGAAGATTAGTGGAGTAGATTCTTGGCTGCTAGGTTCCCAACCAATATAAAACAGCAAAGCCCCCTGACTTCAGTGGTATAAGGCCGAGCTGCATAGCCTAATGGGAGATGAAACAAACCATTCATGATAAAGATGTGAAGTTTTCTAAATAGCTTTTTTGAAGTTCCTTGTTAGAAACTATTAAGAAAGGCTGAAATCCACAGGCTGCAAAAGCTTTGAGAAGGATTAAAAATTGGTTACTAGTTAGAAAATAAAAGTCCCTTTCTCACTAAATCAGCAAAACCTGCTGAGAGTACAGAATTATTTAAGGTAACCAAAACCAGGGGAGAGTAGGGAAGTTCTAGAAAGGCTAGGTAATAATATGGTATAATATTACTTCCCATCTTTTCCCTTCCTACTGCTGACTGCACACTCCTGCAGTTTCCCCTTGTGCTGGCACAGGCAGCCACACAGCCTTTATGAACTGACTTGGCTCATTATGAAAAGAGAAAATTACTCCAGCAGCAAAACGCAAATGTAAATGGAGTGGACATGCTTTGACTAAGGCTAGAAGGAAAGTGACTGCAAGTAGCAGTAAAGGCAACCTATACATTACCCCCGGCTGCAAGCAGAAATGGGATAGTTCTCAGAAGAAATCTTCTGTGAGGACATCTTATGTTGGTGCAAGGTGATGAGCGGAGTGATGTGGAGAATTCTCTTCAACACCCATGTCTGCAGATATAATTTATTCCACAAGCTACCTGGCTGAGATCTGCCAACTTGTAACACATAGGTGAAGCTGTGGATGAATACCAGAGGTGCCAATAGGCCTCCTCCCCTCTCCTTTCCTTTGAAAGAGCCAGGATTTCCCTGTTAGTTTCTATTTTCAAACTGCTTAAGAACTGCAGTTTATTAGGTGCTTATGGCTTGTAGTATTAGCAATAATCAGAATACACCCATAGCTACCAATCCCAGCCAGGTGGTAGCCCTATTTAACCATGGTAAACAGGAACCATCACAGGTACGCAGCTCTGACCACACAACTCCCAAATGTCGTGCACAACTGGGGAAAGTCACACTTTTTATTTTAAACAAAGCTTTTATAACATACATCTCCTGCAAGTTTGCATGGAGCCCTTTACACTGATTTTTTAATACAAATTATTGAATGGCAAATGGATGTTTATGTTTGGAGTAAGGCTAACCCAGATGTACTTGTTAATCAGCAGGCAGGCAAGAAACAAATATTGCTGCTGGTCATTTTATTTGTGGGATGGGAATTTTACAAGCACTGAAACAGTAACATACAGTGCTAAGTCATTCTCCAAAGACAACAGTAAGAAAAACAGCAAGTGGCACACGATGAAAGCGCCATCCTTTCCTAGGCACTGAAAGATTAGCCCAGTAGCCAACAGGGAAGTAGAACATCTTCCTCTGTATTGTCAACTTTTATTGTGGCTCATAACCTGAGCCATCCTGTTTGGAACCAAATAATTGACAGACAAAAGAGATGTCTTCTTTCTGGTGGTGTTCCACCCTTTCAGGATCCCAAACCCTTTCATTATAATGAATATGTTATTCAAAATCTCAGTTCTTTAATTAAGTACTTCCTGACAACAAGAGGCAAATTCATTGGGGTCTATTTCACTGAACACAGAATTTTTTGTGTTTTCCTGGAAAATTAAGAATTGACAACATTACTAAAGCTGAAGAGAAGAAAATGGACTTCATGATTGACTAGAAATTATTTGAGTTAAAAAAGGCCCCACAGTGATAGCTTGGCTTTTTGGTTTCTTTTCTCTTTCTTAGCTTTACTATTTTCTGTTCCTCATACACATAGAACAATGAGCAAAACTCTAGTGTCCAGGACCTGAAGCTGAAAAAATTAACAAAGGTAGTCTGATTTCCATATGCTGAGTATGTACACATCCCAAGGAAGCTAGTGACAGCTACATGTGATCAGTCCGCTGTGGAAACCTGTCCTACATTCAGAGTTTTAAAAAAGGACTTCATATTTACACTATATTTATGTCCTTATACTTAAACACACAAATCTGATAAGTTCATGCAAACTTCAGTGTCTTTGAATACAGTATTTGGGTCCATAGCATCTAAACTTAATGGTGCATTCAGCTGAGATTCTTCCTCCTTCCTACTCCTCCCCTCCAATAAAACATTGTCCAAAGTGCTGAGTTAGGAACAATGAGCAATTTGTGTGAAAATGTTTGCTGTTTGAAATGTTTTATGCTTAAAAATTATAACAATAACAAAAAAAGAACCAGACATCTAAAGCCCTTTAAAGGTTTTAAAATTTGGTCAGTTATCTCATGTAATAACTTATGTACAAGAAAGAGAGAGAAAGCATAGCAGCTGAGTTTGCTCACCCTTTCTTTCCAGCGTTATGTAAATTCAGCATGAATGGTATCATCCACATCCTGCATTAAACAAGACTCTTTTGTACAGGAGATTAGACTAATCTTTTCTTCCAACATTTGCATAGCCCAAGGACAGATGAGTGTCCCTGCAATTGTAGACAGTGTTTCCCATGGAAAGACAGATTGTTGAAGGTGTGAAAGTGAATTACTGAACTGATAAGTATTTGTTCCTTGCTTTAACTGTTTTGGCCTTTTGTAGAATCTTCATTGTGAAGACATGGATTCAACACCAGAGATGACTAAGGCAGCACCCACATCAAAGTGTAGTGATAATTTAGTCTTCCTAGTTTAGCTGAGGAGATGACGGCCATCTTCTGTCAGGACAGGGTGCAGGAAGAGGGAGTGTTCACAGCAAAAGGCTGTAGGCACAGGTCAATAGATTCCAACATCCCTTATGACAATACTCTTTCAATACTCTTCATGTGTTACTCAAAGCATAGGTCACAAAGATACGTCATTGTGTTGGTGAGTTGTTTTGAAAACAAGACCAACCAGCCAAAGCCCAGCTCGGCTGATAAGGTTGCTACCCTTATCAGCAAAATGGGCAATACCTATATTTGTAAAGGTGTGTCTAGCACCAGGTCCAGATTTACATCGGGTGATAGTAGTGTTAGCCCTTCTCCATATGAATGTTTGCCAGTGCAGTGTGTGTTCTTACATCACACGTGATGGTCGTGCCACATCACCCTTAAGTTCTAATGGCAATTTGTTCAAATTCCATTAGATGAATTAATGGAAGTCCATCATGGGCTAATAAACACAAAGTTGAGGATACAGTTTCTCCCTAAACCTCAAACCACTGAAAGATGACAGTATACCAGCAAAAATATTTCTATGTGATTGTCCAATTCTTGTATTTTTTTTCCTAAACTCTTGTCTTTGGCTGCTGTCTGAGACGAGATACTGGATCAATGGACACTTGGTCTGATGTATCTTGTATTTGTAGCTGCACCTAGAAGTTAATATATGACAGAGTCAGATTGTTGTTGAAATCTACTGTAGTGGTGCAGTTTTCATTATGTTTTTTTTTAGACAACATCTTCCAATGCATTGTGCTCTTTTGGCACCTTTCTTGTTCTTCTGCCTGATCCAGAAATGTTGCACAGATGGAAGATCTAGTCCACTTTCTCTTTGTACCTTAGTAACTATTCTAGGCAAAAAAAAGAATGCTCTGTTTATCAGGTTATTTTAATATTTAGCATTTTTTACAGATTGTCCTTTGAAAGATACGGAAGTTCAGGGTTCTCTTTTAGCATCTGTCTTTCTGATGATACACTTGTACTATGTTGGGGATATCCATGGCCAAGTAACACTCTGAACTGGAAATCTCACCTAGTACTGGCAAAAATAATTACGGTCACTAAATAGAAAATGGGAAACAGTTCTAAATCTGGGTTGAGTTCAAGGAAATGTTCAAGGAAATGCAGAAAAACAATGAAAAATGTTGTAACTTGGACTTTGCCTTTCAGCACTAATTTGATAAGTTACCAAAATGTCTTTTGGTTTGGGTTTAACCAGAGCGACTATTTCCCCAGCTTTTGGTGTGATCATCAAATAAAAAGTTCACTATTTGTTTTCCCTGTCTTAGGAGAGACAGGTTTAGTTCCTACCTCTACCAGTACTTTTCAGTGTGACCTTGAACACTTCCTTCCATATTCAAGCCTCTTTTCATAAAATGAAGGCAATGTTTACAGTCTCTTTTATAAAATGCTTTGAGATACATAGGTGAAGATCACTGTAGGAGATCTAGCTTATATGTTGTCATCAAAGGGAGAATAGGATTCGTGTGACTAGCAATCACAGTTTTCACTCTTACTTTTTTCTGAAGGTATTTCCAACTCTTCTGATGGAGAAGGCATTAGAGCTTATGAAGCAAATATAACTGAAAATCTCAGAAACCGAAAACACTGATAAAGTGCACATCAATAGCTACAGTCTTGCTGGGTGTGTCTTTGCTGGTATTATTAAGCACTACTTTGTTAATAATCCTTCAAAAAAAGTAAAAATAAATCACAGAGATTGCAATGATATTTTTTCTTGGCGTTTGATGCAAATTGATTTGTTCTGTAGAGAAGAATATTTTCTTCTTTTCCCAGGGAACCACATTTTCTCATTGAAGTTTCCATAGACTTTAAAGAATCACTGATTCCTAGAGTAACTGAGGTTGAAAGGATAGTCTGAAGGTCTCTGGTCTCATTGCTCACTCAAAGCAGGTCAATTACATCAGGTTGCACAGGGTCTTTATCCAGTTGAGTTTTGAAGAATGGAGATCCCCAACAGGTCTCTCTGGGTCCCTGTTCCAGGGACTGACCACCTTGATAGTGAAAAGTTTTTCCTAATAGTATATGAGAGTTTCTAAAGCTGCAGCTTGTGCCTGTTATGTCTCATCCTGTAGCTCTGCATCTCAGAGCAGGGTCTGGCTCTCTAAACTGTCACTTTCATTCAAATGTACTTCACACCCCTTATTGTAGACCAACACTAAAGCCCAGGCCTTTAGTTCAAACCAAACCTGACATACTCTTTTCACCTTCATGTAAATAAATTCCCACAGAAGAACACTGAAGTAGATTGGTAGGAATTATTACTGCAGTGTATGCTGTCAGTAGTACAGTCCTGGGCAGGTTTCAAACTCAGTCATCATGCTTGTGAAGATCTTTGATCTTAGAGCATTAATTTAAAACTTATGTTTGAGGATTAATTTTAAATTTTTTTTTTTTTTTTTTTTTTTTTTTTTTTTAAAAATGGAAACAGGCTCTGATGTCCCTGAGGTTTAGGTCACTGCAGACCAAGAGGTTATGTCAGGGAAATAACCACTATATGCTTGCCCTCTTTTTATATTCATCCCTAGGTGCCTGCTACTGCCCTCTGGACACTGAGTGAGACACAGCTCTGATCTGACTGGTGCAACCATCCTTATGTTCCGTTAACACACAGACTTGGAGACCATTAAAGTTTTGATCTGAAAATGATGGCACAATGGCAAATCACCAGTTTCATTTTACTTACTTGTCACCAGAAAAAAACATCTTCTCACCGGACCAATACACTAGGTCATTCCACACTGAGCTAAAGCTAAGGACTAGGAGAATACATATGTAAAAACCTTGACGGTAGCTGTTGTGATCTGTATCTTGGTATTTACCACCTTGATAAGAGTGGAAAGACCATACCTAGAGAAAAGTTACTAATAAGAAATACCTTTGAGTCTTACTGCTTTCACTGTGCTGCAGCAAACAAGCCCCAGCATGAAACTGGAGTCCAAGTTCCCTTTCTCTTTCAATCTATAGGATTGTGGTGAGACCTGTATTGTCTTAACCAGGATACAGTTCAAGGGCTCTGAGATGTTCACTTCCTCTTCAAGCAGATGCTACAGCACAATACATAGCTCAATCTTTCACTGACTTTATTACAAAAGCATTTGAGGTTACTGTTCAAGTTCAGTACTAAGATAAGCTTGATGAAGTGTGAAGTCAGTTGATAACGGGAAGAGTTCTTGGCGGTATAACCTGGCTAGCTGCATCCAGCTCCCAGCCTTCAGCTCAAGTGATGTAGGGTTATGTCCACAGTTGCTGAAGGCTCTAGACCATGGGAGTCACATGCACACTGCATAAGCACTTGGTGTAGAAATGCCCTGTAGGGATAAGGTAGATACAGTTTTCTGTGGTGGTCAGCATTTCTCCAGCCTGGCAGCATAATGTTTTTTTAGCATACAACTGAATGGCCTGTTGCATGCCTTACGCTGTAGCTTGAGGGCATGTAGAGGTGTTTTGAGAGTGCAAAACCTTATGGGATATGACTAAAAAAATTATATATGGCAGACCTAATGCTGTCTTATCCAGGCTGCCTTTTGACCAGAGTGAGCTGCCCCCAAAATTATACTTAGTTCTTATATAAGAGGGAATTATTTTGCTATCTCAAGGGGGGGGGGGGGGGGGGACTACACAGGGGGGGGGGGGGGGGAACCCACTAAAAAAAACAAACCCCAAAAACCCAACAACAAAATCAACCAACCAAAGAAAAACCCCACCAAAACAAAACAAAACGCAAGGTGCCAGAGGATTACGTAAACTCACATGTATTTAATGGAGATGTCACAGAACCAAGACAAGGAATGGATTAGGGAGCTGAGTAATTCAGTGTAGATGTGTACCATCAGAGAATTATTCCAGATATTTTTATGAAAAGAGGAAACAAGGGAACAGTTATGGGATGAACACACTTTCCCAGGGGATGATTTATAGACAGAAAAATATTGCAATCACTTACACTAATGTAGGGTTGAAAGCAAGGGTAACCCAGCCTCCTGGCCACATGAGACACATACCAGTCTTCATGTGGCAGAGAAACAGAAGCAACACACCACACATCATGGAGGATCCAGGCAGCAAGGTTTTCCAATTTTTTTTGACAGGCAGGAGACAATACTGATCACTAGTGTTCCATTATGCCATTATAGCTGGTGTTAGGACAGGTTAGCCTACGGACCTCAAGGCAACTGCAACACACTGAGACACTTCTTGGCTCATTTCATCCTTTGTGTGGGGATCTGCATACCCCAACTGTGCAAAATATTACTATCTGTGGTGCAAGAACTGCACCTACAATGCATAATCTGTTCAAGGACTTAGGTTGGTCACCCCTTGTTTAATGCCTTTGTGGGTAGAGGGGACTCCAGTTTTCTCCTTGTTATCAAGTAATTAAAGTAAAAGTAACTCAACTTTTAAAATGGCATGTATAGAAATTATTAAACTTACAGTTTTTTCCAAAATTACCCTCTCAAGACAGACTTATCCCTGTGAAGGGTTTGAGATAGACTAAAAACTTGGATTTAATTGTAAGAGAGTAAGAACACCCAAATATATTATGTCGGGG